>NC_141605.1:34330513-34443013 GCF_047967505.1 Dipteris shenzhenensis
TCTCCTCTCCTCCCCTCACTTTCTCTCTCTCTCTCTCTCTCTCTCTCCTCCCCTCATTTCTCTCACTTCTCTCACCTTCTATCTATCTCTCCTCTCCTCCCCTTCTCCTACCCTCCCCTCACTTTCTCTCTCTCTCTCTCCTCCCCTCATTCCTCTCACTTCTCTCACCTGTGGAGGCCGCGGCCGCCAAGGCTCCTCCTTCTCTCTCCTCTCTATCCTCTCTCTTTCCTCACTTTTTCTCTCTCCTCTCCCTCCCCTCACTCCTCAGTCTCTCTCTCCTCTCCTATCTCTCTCTCCTCCCCTCCCCTTTCCCTCACTCCCCTCCCTCCACTCACTTTCTCTCTCTATCCTCTCCTCCCTCCACACATTCCTCTCACCCTTGGGGGCCACGGCCGCTAGAGCTCCTCCTTCTCTCTCCTCTGTCTCCTCACTCCCCTCTCTTCTCTCACTTTCTCTCTCTACTCTCCCTCTCCTCACTCCTCTTTCTCTCTCCCTCCTCTCCCTCCCCTCATTCTCTCTCGCTCCTCTCCCTTTCCTCATTCCTCTCACCCTGGGGCCGTGGCCGCCAAGACGTCTTCCACTCTAACTCACCTCTCCTCTCTCTCTCTCACTCTTCTTTCTCTCTATGTCCTCTTCACTCCCTTCCCTCTTCTCTCACCTGGGGGCCGTAGCCCCCAGGAGTGCTCTCTCTCTCTCTTCCTTCTCTCTCTCTCCTCCCCTCCCCTTCCCTCCTCTCTCTCACTCCTCTCCCTCCCTTACTCCTCTCACTCTCCTCTCATCCTTGGGGGCCGCGGTCGCCAGGGCTTCTACCTCTCTCTCCTCTCCTCCCCTCACTTTCTCTCTCTCTCTCTCTCCTTCCCTCATTCCTCTCACTTCTCTCACCTTCTATCTATCTCTCCTCTCCTCCCCTTCTCCTACCCTCCCCTCACTTTCTCTCTCTCTCTCTCTCTCTCTCTCTCTCTCTCTCTCTCTCTCTCTCTCTCCTCCCCTCATTCCTCTCACTTCTCTCACCTACCCTCCCCTCACTTTCTCTCTCTCTCTCCTCCCCTCATTCCTCTCACTTCTCTCACCTGTGGAGGCCGCGGCAGCCAAGGCTCCTCCTTCTCTCTCCTCTCTATCCTCTCTCTTCCCTTAATTTCTCTCTCTCCTCTCCCTCCCCTCACTCCTCTGTCTGTCTCTCCTCTCCTATCTCTCTCTCCTCCCCTCCCCTTTCCCTCACTCCCCTCCCTCCACTCACTTTCTCTCTCTATCCTCTCCTCCCTCCACTCATTCCTCTCACCCCTGGGGGCCGCAGTCGCCAGAGCTCCTCCTTCTCTCTCCACTGTCTCCTCACTCCCCTCTCTTCCCTCACTTTCTCTCTCTACTCTCCCTCTCCTCATTCCTCTTTCTCTCTCCCTGCTCTCCCTCCCCTCATTCTCTCTCTCTCCTCTCCCTTTCCTCACTCCTCTCACCCTGGGGCCGTGGTCGCCAGGACCTCTCTTTCTCTCTCCTCCAGCTCCTCTCTCTCTCTCTCTCTCTCTCTCTCTCTCTCTCTCCTCACTCCTCTCTCTTCCCTTACTTTCTCTCTCTACTCTCCCTCATCGCTCTCTCTCGACTCTCACTCCTCTTTCTCTCTATCTTTCCTCTCCCTCCCCTCAGTCCTCTCACCTTGGGGGCTTTGGCCGCCAGGAATTCTCTCGTCCAGTCCATTGACTCCCCTACCCGCCTCACTCCACTCACCTACCGTCTCCCCTCCCTCTCTACACCGCCCTCCCTCTCTCAGCCCCTACTGCTCAACCCCTCTCGCTAGCCCCTCTGCCTCAGCCACCCCTCACTCACTCCTCTCCGCCTCTCTCCTGCTAGCCCTGCTCAGCCCCTCCTGCTAGCCCCCAATAGCCCCCGCTCAACCCCTCCCGCTAGCTCCTATCGGTCAGCCCCTCCCGCTAGCCCCTCTGCCTCAGCCACCCCTCACCCGCTCCTCTCTGCCTCTCTCCACCTCGCTTATCCTCCCCTCCCCTACCGTCTCCCCTCCCTCTCTATGCCGCCCTCCCTCTCTTAGCCCCGCTCAGCCCCTACCACTCAGCCCCTCCCGCTAGCCCCTCTGCCTCAGCCACCCCTCACCCGCTCCTCTCCACCTCTCTCCTGCTAGCCTTGCTCAGCCCCTCCCGCTAGCCCTCGATAGCCCCCGCTCAACCCCTCCCGCTAGCCCCTACCGCTCAGCCCCTCCGCCTCATCCACCCCTCACCCCCTCCTCTCCGCCTCTCTCCGCCTCGCCTCAGCCACCCCTCACACATTCCTCTCCGCCTCTCTTCGCCTCGCCTTAGCCACCACTCACCTCCTTCTCACTCTCCGCCTCTGCCACGCCTCAGCCTCAGCCACCCCTCCACCTCGCCTTGCCTGAGCTTCACCTCACTCTCCGCCTTGCCTCAGCCACCCCTCACCTCCTTCTCTGCTCCCCCCCTCTACCACCGCCTCCCCCTCCCACCCAAGTAGCTTCCTCCCCTCCATCCCCCCACCTTGCGCTCAAACCTCTCTCTCTCATACCCCTCCCTCTCTCTCCTCCCTCCCTCCTTTCCTTCCTCTCCCTCCCCCCTCCACCCCTCCATCCCCCCACCTCACTCTCAAACCTCTCTCTCTCATAACCCCCTCTCTCTCTCCTCCCTCCCTCCTTTCCTCCCTCTCTCTCCCGCCTCCACTTCCCTCTTCCTCCTGGAGGCCACGGCCCCCAAGGCTCCTCTCCTTCTCTCTAAACTTTCTCTCTCTCTCTCTCTTTCTTTCTCTCTCTTCAAATTTAAAAAAAACAAATCTACAAAACTTAGATAAAGAATTAATCCAAAAAATTTACAAGTACCTGGAAAAAGTTTGTAACTTTACTCTTTCTTGCTTTCTTGCTCTTCCTTCCTTGCTTTCTTGCTCATCCTTGCTTTCTTGCTTCAATGAATAAAATGAGGGGAGAATGAATGAAGAAGGAAGTCTATATATAAGAAAAACTAGGTTTTCCTCCTCCTCTCCTATTGGCTTTCCATTCCTCCCCTCTCTCCTATTGGCTTTCCATTCCTCCCCTCTCCCATTGGCTCCCATTACTCCCCCTCTCCCATTGGACCCCCATCCCTCATCCCAATCTTCCATTGGCCCTCCCTCCATCCATTTCTTCTTCCTCCCCCATTGCCACCACTCCCATCCCACATTTCCACCACGTCCCATACTCCTCCCATTTCCCCATCCCACCCTTCCATCTCCCAAAATCCCATATTTCCCCATCCCACCCTCCTCTTTTTCATCCCCTATTAACTCCCCTCACTCATTTCACTCCCTTATTATCCTACTCTCCTATTACCTCCCCCTCTCACATTCCATTCCTCCCTCCCCACTCTCACTTCCACTTCCCATTACTCACTTGCCATTTGCAAACTATTAATATATTATTATACTATTTTTTATACTGATTATCATACACTCCTATTACCTCCCCTCTCCCATTCCACTCCTCTGTCCTCACTCCCACCTCCACTTCCCATTACTCACTTGCTATACACATTTGCAAACTATTAATATATTATCATACGATTTTTTATACTAATATATTATCATACGATTTTTTATACTATTTGCAAACTTACGTGTGGGCAAAATCACAGGTGTCAAAGCGATCCTATCGTGGTCATACAACAACTGTGCTTTTATTCAAGGGCGTACTTACAAGGGCGTATTTATCCTCATCAACAAACTTATTTCAGCTTTTATTTTGACACAATACTCAAGGTATGAAGTGCATGATTTGTGCATGAGGTGTTTACTTTGTTGTATCAAAGTTGTTTGCCACACACACATACATATACACATACCGAGAATTTGCTAATATTATCGCATCTACATTTCTCCGATGGGCACAAAACTTTGTACACGCCTCAACCTAGGTCATATTGACTTGCATACAAAGTGGTGCACCCATCCCATAAGTACTTGTTTGGATAACACACCTGCAAAAGTATTTTATGACGATTATGCATAACACTAGGAACAAAATGGTGTATAATGTGCGATCGACTATGCAAAGCATATCCAATGGACACAAGACTTTGCATCTTCCTCAACCTAGGTAGTATTGACTTGTGTGCAAAGTGGCATCCCCATCCGATAAGTACTTGTTTGAAAAACACACGTAGGATCGTGTTTTTTGACGGTTCTGCATGACACCAAGGCAAAAACGGTATTTAATACTGAGTCTACCATGCAAAGCATATCCGATGGGCACAATACTTTGCACGTGCCTCAAAAGCGGTGGTATGGTGTTCCATGTAAAGTGGAATGCCCATTCAATAAGTACTTGGTATGATAATACACCTAAGAGCATGTTCTTTGACGGATATGCATAACACTAGGAAAAAAACAGTGTATAATGTGTGATCCCCCATGCAAAGCATAACCGATAGACACAATACTTTGCACGCACATCAACCTAGTTGAAATTGACTTTCTTGCAAAGTGGCTCCCCCATCCGACAAGTACTTTTTTGAATATCACACCTAGGACCATGTTTTTTAATGGTTGTCCATGACACTAAGGCCAAAACGGTGTTTTATGCTTGATCGACAATGCAACGCATATCCGATGGTCACAATACTTTGCACACATCTCAACCTAGGTGTTATTGACTTACATGCAAAGTGGTGTGCCCATCCAATAAGTACTTAGTCGAATAACACATCTAGGACCACGTTTTTTGACGATTGTGCATGACACTAATGCCAAAATGGTGTTTAATGCTTGATCGACAATGCAAAGCATATCCGATGGGCACAATACTTTGCATGAGCCTCAACAATTGTGGTGTTGCATTGCATGCAAAGTGGTACACCCATCTGATAAGCAGTTGGTCGGATAACACACCTAAAAGCATGTTTTTTTATGGTTACGCATGACATTGAGGCACAAACGGAGTTTAATACGTGATATGTCCATCAGATAAGTACTTGAATGTGCTTGACACTAAGGCAAAAACGGTATTTAATGATCAATTGACCATGCAATGCATATCCAATCGGCACAATACTTTACTTGCACCTCAACCTAGGTGGTATTGACTTGTTTGAAAAAAGCCACACCCATCAGATAAGTACTTGGTTGGATATCACACCTAAGGGCGTGTTTTTTTATGAATGTGCATATTACTAGGGGGAAAACGGTGTATAATGTGTGATCGACCATGCAAAGCATATCCAATGGTCACAATACTTTTCATGCACCTCAACCTAGTTTAACTTGACTTGGGTGCAAAGTGGAGCCCCCGTCCAATAAGTACTTGTTTGAATAACACACCTAGGACCGTGTTTTTTTATGGTTGTGCATTACACGAACGCAAAAACGGTGTTTTATGCTTGATCGGCAATGCAAAGCATATCCGATGGGCATAATACTTTGCACACACCTTAAACTAGGTGAAATTGACTTACATGCAAAGTGGAGCACCCATCCCATAAGTACTTGATCGGATAACATACTTAGTGATGTGTTTTTTTAGGCATGTGCATGATACTAAGGCAAAAATGGTATTTAATGCTCAATCGACCATGCAAAGCATATCCCATGGGCACAATACTTTTCCTATACCTCAACCTAGGTGGTATTGACTTGTTTTCAATGAGGCGCACCCATCTGATAAGTACTTGGTTAGATAACACACCTAAGGGCATTTTTTTATACAGATGTGCATATCACTAGGGGAAAAATGGTATATAATCTGTGATCGACCATGCAAAGCATATACGATGGTCACAATACTTTGCACACACCTCAACCTAGTTGAAACGGACTTGCGTGCAAAGTGGAGCCCCCATCTGAGAAGTACTTGTTTGAATAACACACCTAGGACCGTGTTTTTTTATGGTTGTGCATGACACTAAGGCAAAAATAGTGTTTTATGCTTGATTGACAATGCAAAGCATATCCGATGGGCACAGTACTTTGCACACACCTTAAACTAGGTGGAATTGACTTACATAGAAAGTGGCGCGCCATTCCATACTTGATCCGATAACATACCTAGTAGCATGTTTTTTTACGGATGTGCATGACACTAGAGCTAAAATGGTATTTAATGCTCGATCGACCATGCAAAGGATATCCAATGGGCACAATACATTTCTACACATCAACCTAGGTGGTATTGACATGTTCTCAACGAGGAACACCCATCCGATAAGTACTTGGTTAGATAACATACCTAAGGGTGTGTTTTTTTGCGGATGTACATATCACTACGGGAAAAACGGTGGATAATGCATGATCGACCATGCAAAGCATATTCGATGGTCACAATACTTTGCATGCACCTCTGCCTAGTTAAAATGGACTTGCATGCAAAGTGGAGCCCCCATTTGAGAAGTACTTTTTTGAATAACACACCTAGGACCGTGTTTTTTTAAGGTTGTGCATGACACGAAGGCAAAAACGGTGTTTTATGCTTGATCGACAATGTAAAGCATATCCGATGGATACAATAATTTGCACACACCTTAAACTAGATGGAATTGACTTACATGCAAAGTTGCATGCCCATCCCATAAGTACTTGATCGGATAACATACCTAGCAGCGTGTTGTTTTACGGATGTACATGACACTAGAGCAAAAATGGTATTTATTGCTCGATCGATCATGCAAAGGATATCCGATGGGCACAATACTTTTCCTACGCCTCAACCTAGGTGGTATTAACATGTTCTCAAAGAGGCGTACCCATCCGATAAGCACTTAGTCAAATAGCACACCTAAGGGCGTGCTTTTTTACGGATGTGCATATCACTAGGGGAAAAACGGTGTATAATGTGTGATCAACTATGCAAAGAATATCCAATGGTCACAATACTTTGCACACACCTCAATATAGTTGAAACAGACTTGCATGAAAAGTGGAGCCCCCATCTAATAAGTACTTGTTTGAATAACACACCTAGGACTGTGTTTTTTTATGGTTGTGCATTACACTAAGGCAAAAACAATGTTTTATGCTTGATCGACAATGCAAAGCATATCCGATGGGCACAATACTTTGCACACACCTTAAAATAGGTGGAATTGACTTACATGCAAAGTGGCGCACCCATCTCATAAGTACTTGATCGCATAACATACCTAGCAACGTGTTTTTTTACGGATGTGCATGACACTAAGGCAAAAATGGTATTTAATGCTCGATCGACCATGCAAGCATATCCGATGGTCACAATACTTATCCTATGCCTTAAACTAGGTGGTATTGACATGTTTTCAAAGAGGCACACCCATCCGATAAGTACTTGGTTAGATAACATACCTAAGGGCATGTTTTTTTGCAGATGTGCATATCACTACAGGAAAAATGGTGTACAATGTGTGATCGACAATGCAAAGCATATCTGATCATCACAATACTTTGCACACACCTCAACCTACTTGAAAGAAACTTGCGTGCAAATTGGAGCCCCCATCCGATAAGTACTTGTTTGAATAACACACCTAGGACCATGTTTTTTTATGGTTGTGCATTACACTAAGGCAAAAACAGAGTTTTATGCTTGATCGACAATGAAAAGCATATCCGATGGGCATAATACTTTTCACACACCTTAAACTAGGTGGAATTAACTTACATGCAAAGTGGCGTGCCCATCCCATAAGTGCTTGATCGGATAACATACCTAGCAGCATGTTTTTTTACGGATGTGCATGACACTAAGGCAAAAATGGTATTTAATGCTCGATCCACCATGCAAAGGATATCCAGCGGGCACAATACTTTTCCTATGCCTCAACCTAGGTGGTATTGACAATTTTCGAAGAGGCACACCCATCCAATAAGTACTTCGTCAGATAACACACCTAAGGGCGTGTTTTTTGCAGATGTGCATATCACTACAGGAAAAACGATGTGTAATGCGTGATTGACCATGCAAAGCATATCTGATGGTCACAATACCTCGCACGCACCTTAACCTAGTTGAAACAGACTTGCGTGCAAATTGGAGCCCCCATCCGATAAGTACTTAATTGAATAACACACGTAGGACTCTGTTTTTTATGGTTGTGCATTACACTAAGGCAAAAATGGAGTTTTATGCTTGATTGACAATTCAAAGCATATCCAATGGGCATAATACTTTGCATGCACCTTAAACTAGGTTGAATTGACTTACATGCAAAGTGGCATGCCCATCCCATAAGTACTCGATCGGATAACATACCTAGCAGCGTGTTTTTTTACGGATGTGCATGACACTAAGGCAAAAATGGTATTTAATGCTCGATCGACCATGCAAAGGATATCCGGTGGGCACAATACTTTTCCTACACCTCAACCTAGGTGGTATTGACATATTTTTGAAGAGGCACACCCATCCGATAAGTAGTTGGTCAGATAACACACCTAAGAGCGTGCTTTTTTAAGGATGTCCATATCACTAGGGGAAAAACAGTGTATAATGCGTGATCGACCATCCAAAGAATATCTGATGGTCACAATACTTTGAATGCAGCTCAACCTAGTTAAAAAAAACTTGCGTACAAAGTGGAGTCCCCATTTGAGAAGTACTTTTTTGAATAAGACACCTAGGACCGTGTTTTTTTATGGTTGTGCATGACACTAAGGCAAAAACGGTGTTTTATGCTTGATCGACAATGCAAAGCATATGAGATGGGCACAATAATTTGCACACACCTTAAACTAGATGGAATTGACTTACATGCAAAGTGCTGCACCCATCCCATAACTACTTGATCGGATAACATACCTAGCAGCATATTTTTTTATGGATGTGCATGACACTAAGGCAGAAATGGTATTTAATGTTTGATCGACCATGCAAAGGATATTCGATGGGCACAATACTTTTCCTATGCCTCAAACTAGGTGTTATTGACTTGATACATAACACACCTAAGGGCGTGTTTTTTTACGGATGTGCATATCACGGTGTATAATGCGTGATCGACCATGAAAAGCATAACTGATGGTCACAATACTTTGCACGCACCTCAACCTAGCTGAAATGGACTTGCGTGCAAAGTGGAGCTCTGATCTAAGAAGTACTTGTTTGAATAACACACCTAGGACCGTGTTTTTTTATGGTTGTGCATGACACTAAGGCAAAAACGGTATTTTATGCTTGATCCACAATGCAAAGCATATCCGACGGGCACAATACTTTGTGCACACCTTAAACTAGGTAGAATTGACTTACATGCAAAGTGGTGTGGCCATCCCATAAGTACTTGGTTGGATAACATACCTAGCAGTGTGTTTTTTTACGGATGTGCATGACACTAAGGCAAAAATGGTATTTAATGCTCGATCGACCATGCAAAGCATATCCGATGTGCACAATACTTTTCTTATGCCTTAAACTAGGTGGTATTGACTTGTTTTCAAATAGGCACACCCATCCGATAAGTACTTGGTCAGATAACACACCTAAGGGCTTGTTTTTTTATGAATGTGCATATCATTAGGGGAAAAATGGTGTATAACGTGTGATCGACCATGCAAAGCATATCTGATCGTCACAATACTTTTCACACACCTCGATCTAGTTGAAACAAACTTGTGTGCAAAGTAGAGTCCCCATCTGAGAAGTACTTGTTTGAATAACACGGCTAGGACCGTGTTTTTTTATGGTTGTGCATGACACTAAGGCAAAAACGGTGTTTTATGATTGATTGACAATGCAAAACATATCCAAGGGGCACAATACTTTGCACACACCTTAAAATAGGTGGAATTGTCTTACATGCAAAGTGGCGTGCCCATCCCATAAGTACTTGTTCAAATAACACATCTAGGACCTTGTTTTTTACAGTTGTGCATGACACTAAGGCAAAAACGGTGTATAACGCGTGATTGCCTATGCAAAGAATATCTGATGGAAAAAATAGTTTGAATATGCCTCAACCTATGTGGTGTTGAGTTTCATGCAAAGTGATGCTCCCATACCATAAGTACTTGTTCGGATAACACACCTAGGAGCGCGTTTTTTGACGGTAGTCCATATCACAAGGACGAAAATGTTGTATAATGCATGATTGACAATGCAAATAATATCTGATGGGCATAATACCTTGCGCACACCTCAACCTAGGTAGTATTGATTTGTGCTTAAAGAGGTGCCCCAGTCCGATAAGCACTTGTTCGAATAACTCTTCTAGGACCGTGTTTTTTGACGGTTGTGCATGACACTAAGGGAAAAGTGGTATTTAATTCTCCCTCGACCATGCAAAGCATATATAATGGGCACAATACTTTGCATGAGCCTCAAAAGAGGTGGTATTGAGTTACATGCAAAGTGCTACACCATCCGATAAACATTTGGTTGGATAACACGCCTAAAAGCGTATTTTTTTATGGTTGTGCATGGCATTGAGGCACAAATGGGGTTTAATGCGTGATATACCATGCAAAGCATATCCGATGGGCACAAAACTTTGCATGCACCTCAACCTAGGTGTTATTGAGTTGCATGCAAAGTGGCGTGTTCGTCCGATAAGGACTTGATCGGATAACACACCTAGGAGCGTGTTTTTTAACGAATGTGCTTGACACTAAGGCAAAAACATTATTTAAAGCTCAATTGACCATGCAACCTAGGTGGTATTAACTTGTTTGCAAAGAGGCACACCCATATGATAAGTACTTGGTTGTATAACACACCTAAGGGCGTGTTTTTTTACAGATGTGCATATCACTAGGGGAAAAACGGTGTATAATGCGTGATTGACCATGCAACGCATATTGGATGGTTACAATACTTTGCAAAAACCTCAACATAGTTGAACTTGACTTGTGTGCAAATTAGAGCCCCCATCCGATAAGTACTTGTTTGAATAACACACCTAGGACCGTGTTTTTTATGGTTGTGCATTACACTAAGGTAAAAATGGTGTTTTATGCTTGATTGACAATGCGAAGCATATCTGATGGGCACAATAATTTGCACACACATTAAAATATCTTGAATTGACTTACATGCAAAGTGGCACACCCATCCCATAAGTACTTGATCACATAACATACCTAGTAGTGTGTTTTTTTATGGATGTGCATGACACTAAGGCAAAAATGGCATTTAATGCTTGATCGACCATGAAAAGGATATCTGATGGGCACAATACTTTTCCTATGCCTGAACCTAGTTGGTATTGACTTGTTTTCAAAGAGGCACACCCATCCGATAAGTACTTGGTCATATAACACTCCTAAGGGCGTGTTTTTTTACGGATGTGCATATCACTAAGGGAAAAATGCTGTATAATACGTGATCGACCATGCAAAGCATATCCGATGGTCACAATACTTTGCACGTACCTCAACCTAGTTGAAATGGACTTTTGTACAAAGTGGAGCTCCCATCCCATAAGTACTTGATTGGATAACACACCTAGCAACGCGTTTTTTTACGATGTGCATGACACTAAGGAAAAAATGGTATTTAATGCTCGATCGACCATGCAAAGCATATCCGATGCACACAATACTTTTCCTACACCTTAGCCTAGGTAGTATTAACTTGTTCTCAAAGAGGCACACCCATCCGATAAGTACTTGATCAGATAACACACCTAGGACCTTTTTTTTTAGTGAATGTGCTTGACAATAAGGCAAAAATGGTATTCAATGCTCGATCGACCATGCAAAGCATATCTGATGGTCACAATACTTTGTACGCCTCGCAACCTAGTTAAAATTGACTTGTGTGCAAAGTGGAGCCCCCATCTGATAAGTACTTGTTTGAATAACACACCTAGGACCATGTTTTTTTATGGTTGTGCATTACACTAAGGCAAAAACGGTGTTTGATGCTTGATCGACAATTCAAAGCATATTCGATGGGCACAATACTTTACACACACCTAAGCTATCTGAAATTGACTTACATACAAAGTGGCACACCCATCCCATAAGTACTTGATGGGATAACATACCTAGCAGCGTGTTTTTTTATGAATGTGCATGACATTAAGGCAAAAATGGTATTTAATGCTTGATTGACCATGCAAAGCATATTCGATGCACACAATACTTCTCCTATGCCTCAAACTAGGTGGTATTGACTTAATTTCAAAGAGGCACACCCATCCGATAAGTACTTGGTTAGATAACACACCTAAGGGCGTGTTTTTTTCACAGATGTGCATATCACTAGGGGAAAGACGGTGTATAATGCGTGATCGACCATGCAAAGCATATCCGATGGTCACAATACTTTGCATGCACCTCAACCTAGTTGAAAAGGACTTGCATGCAAAGTGGAGCCCCCATCTGAGAAGTAATTGTTTGAATAAGACACCTAGGACCGTGTTTTTTTACGGTTGTGCATTACACTAAGGCAAAAATGGTGTTTTATGCTTGATCGACAATGCAAAGCATATCCGATGGGCACAATACTTTGCACACATCTTTAAATTGGTGGATTTGACTTACATGCAAAGTGGCGCTCTCATCCCATAACCACTTGTTTGAATAACACTCCTAGGATCGTGTTTTTTGACGGTTGTGCATGACACTAAGGCAAAAATGGTATTTAATGCTCCCTTGACCATGCAAAGCAAATACGATGGGCACAATACTTTGCATGATCCTCAACCACGGTGGTATTGCATTGCATGCAAAGTGGTACACCCATCCGCTGGTCGGATAACTCACCTATAACTTAGTGTGTTTTTTTATGGTTGTGCATGACATTGAGGTACAAATGGTATTTAATGCGTGATATACTATGAAAAGCATATTTGATGGGCACAATACATTGCACAAACCTCAACCTAGGTGTTTGAGAGTTTCATGCAAAGTGGAGTGTCCGTCCAATAAGTACTTCAACGGATAACACACCTAGGAGCATGTTTTTTTACAAATGTGCTTGACACTAAGGCAAGAACGGAATTTAAAGCACAATGGACCATGCAATGCATATCCGATGGGCACAATACTTTACCTACACCTTAGACTAGGTGGTATTGACTTGATCAAAAAGAGGCACACCCATCCGATAAGTAAAGTAGTCGGATAACACACCTAAGGGCATGCTTTTTTATGGATGTGCATATCACTAGGGGAAAGACGGTGTATAATGCATGATCGACCATCCAAAGCATATCCGATGGTCACAATACTTTGCATGCAGCTCAAACTAGTTGAAACAAACTTGTGTACAAAGTGGAGGCCCCATCTGAGAAGTAATTTTTTGAATAACACAACTAGGACCGTGTTTTTTTATGGTTGTGCATGACACTAAGGCAAAAACGGTGTTTTATGCTTGATCGACAATGCAAAGCATATCCGATGGGCACAATGATTTGCACACAACTTAAACTAGGTGGAATTGACTTACATGCAAAGTGGTGCACCCATTCAATAACTACTTGATTGGATAACATACCTAGCAGCGTGTTTTTTTATGGATGTGCATGACACTAAGGCAGAAATGGTATTTAATGCTTGATCGACCATGCAAAGGATATTCGATGGGCACAATACTTTTCCTATGCCTCAAACTAGGTGGTATTGACTTGTTTTCAAAGAGGCACACCCATCCGATAAGTACTTGGTTGTATAACACACCTAAGGGCATGTTTTTTTACGGATGTGCATATCACTAGGGAAAAAACGGTGTATAATGCATGATCGACCATGCAAAGCATAACTGATGGTCACAATACTTTGCACACACCTCAAACTAGTTGAAATGGACTTGCATGCAAAGTGGAGCTCCCATATGAGAAGTACTTGTTTGAATAATACACCTAGGACCGTGTTTTTTTATGGTTGTGCATGACACTAAGGCAAAAACGGTATTTTATGCTTGATCCACAATGCAAAGCATATCCGATGGGCACAATACTTTGCACACACCTTAAACTAGGTGGAATTGACTTACATGCAAAGTGGTGTGGCCATCCCATAAGTACTTGATCGGATAACATACCTAGCAACGTGTTTTTTTACGGATGTGCATGACAATAAGGCAAAAGTGGCATTTAATGCTCGATCGACCATGCAAAGCATATCCGATGGGCACAATAATTTTCCTACAACTCAAACTAGGTGGCATTGACTTGTTTTAAAAGAGGCACACCCATACGATAAGTACTTGGTCAGATAACATACCTAAGGGCTTGTGTTTTTACGAATGTGCATATCATTAGGGGAAAAATGTTATATAACGCGTGATCGACCATGCAAAGCATATCTGATGGTCACAATACTTTGCACGCACGTTGAACTAGTTGAAATAGACTTGCGTGCAAAGTGGAGCCCCCATCTGAGAAGTACTTGTTTGAATAACACAGCTAGGACAGTGTTTTTTTATGGTTGTGCATGACACTAAGGCAAAAATGGTGTTTTATGCTTGATCGACAATGCAAAGCATATCCAATGGGAAAAATACTTTGGACACACCTTAAAATAATTGGAATTGTCTTACATGCAAAGTGGCGTGCCCATCCCATAAGTACTTGTTCAAATAACACATCTAGGACCTTGTTTTTACAGTTGTGCATGACACTAAGGCAAAAACGGTGTATAATGCGTGATTGCCTATGCAAAGAATATCTGATGGAAAAAATAGTTTGCATATGCCTCAACCTATGTGGTGTTGAGTTTCATGCAAAGTGATGCTCCCATACCATAAGTACTCGTTCGGATAACACACCTAGGAGTGCGTTTTTTGACGGTAGTGCATATCACAAGGATGAAAATGTTGTATAATGCATGATTGACAATGCAAATCATATCCGATGGGCATAATACTTTGCGCACACCTCAACCTAGGTAGTATTGATTTGTGCGTACAGAGGTGCCCTAATCCGATAAGCACTTGTTCGAATAACTCTTCTAGGACCGTGTTTTTTGACGGTTGTGCATGACACTAAGGGAAAAGTGGTATTTAATTCTCCCTCGACCATGCAAAGCATATCTAATGGGCACAATACTTTGCATGAGACTCAAAAGAGGTGGTATTGAGGTACATGCAAAGTGCTACACCATCCGATAAACACTTGGTTGGATAACACACCTAAAAGCGTATTTTTTAATGGTTGTGCATGACATTGAGGCACAAACGGTGTTTAATGCGTGATATACCATGCAAAGCATATCCAATGGGCACAATACTTTGCATGCACCTCAACCTAGGTGTTATTGAGTTGCATGCAAAGTGGTGTGTTCGTCCGATAAGTACTTGATCGGATAACACACCTAGGAGCGTGTTTTTTAACGAATGTGCTTGACCCTAAGGTAAAAACGGTATTTAAAGCTCAATTGACCATGCAATGCATATCCGATGGGCAAAATACTTTACTTGAACCTTAACCTAGGTGGTATTAACTTGTTTGTAAAGAGGCACACCCATATGATAAGTACTTGGTTGTATAACACACCTAAGGACGTGTTTTTTTACAGATGTGCATATCACTAGGGGAAAAACGGTGTATAATGCATGATCGACCATGCAACCCATATCTGATGGTCACAATACTTTGCACACACCTCAACCTAGTTGAACTTGACTTGTGTGCAAAGCGGAGCCTCCATCCGATAAGTACTTGTTTGAATAACACACCTAGGACCGTGTTTTTTATGGTTGTGTATTACACTAAGGTAAAAACGGTGTTTTATGCTTGATTGACAATGCGAAGCATATCCGATGGGCACAATAATTTGCACACACCTTAAACTATCTTGAATTGACTTACATGCAAAGTTGCACACCCATCCCATAAGTACTTTCAATCGGATAACATACCTAGCAGTGTGTTTTTTTATGGATGCGCATGACACTAAGGAAAAAATGGCATTTAATGCTTGATCGACCATGAAAAGGATATCCAATGGGCACAATACTTTTCCTATGCCTCAACCTAGGTGGTATTGACTTGTTTTCAAAGAGACACACCCATCCAATAAGTACTTGGTCAGATAACACACCTAAGGGCGTGTTTTTTTACGGATGTGCATATCACTAGGGGAAAAACGTTGTATAATGCGTGATCGACCATGCAAAGCATATCCGATCATCACAATACTTTGCATGCACCTCAACCTAGTTGAAATGGACTTTTGTACAAAGTGGAGCTCCCATCCCATAAGTACTTGATCGGATAACACACCTAGCAGCGTGTTTTTTTACGGATGTGCATGACACTAAGGCAAAAATGGTATTTAATGCTCGATCGACCATGCAAAGCATATCCGATGCACACAATAATTTTCCTACACCTCAGCCTAGATGGTATTAACTTGTTTTCAAAGAGGCACACCCATTCGATAAGTACTTGATCGGATAACACACCTAGGACCATTTTTTTAAATGAATGTGCTTGACACTAAGGCAAAAACGGTATTCAATGCTTGATCGACCATGAAAAGCATATCCGATGGTCACAATACTTTTTATGCACCTCAGCCTAGTTGAACTTGACTTGCATGCAAAGCAGAGCCTCCATCTGATAAGTACTTGTTTGAATAACACACCTAGGACCGTGTTTTTTAAAGGTTGTGCATTACACTAAGGCAAAAACTGTGTTTTATGCTTGATCTACAATTCAAAGCATATAAGATGGGCACAATACTTTGCACACACCTAAACTATATGAAATTGACTTACATGCAAAGTGGAGCGCCCATCCCATAAGTACTTGATCGGATAACATACCTAGCAACGTGTTTTTTTACGGATGTGCATGATACTAAGGCAAAAATGGTATTTAATGCTCAATCGACCATGCAAATCATATCCCATGGGCACAATACTTTTCCTATGCCTCAGCCGAGGTGGTATTGACTTGTTTTCAAAGAGGCACACCCATCCGATAAGTACTTGGTCAGATAACACACCTAAGGGCATATTTTTTTATAGATGTGCATATCCGATGGTCACAATACTTTGCATGCACCTCAACCTAGTTGAGAAGGACTTGCGTGCAAAGTGGAGCCCCCATCTGAGAAGTACTTGTTTGAATAAGATACCTAGGACCGTGTGTTTTTATAGTTCGTCTTTCACTTTACATTTTCCCTCACTTTCTATCACTCTTGAAGGAGGGGCAGCTCATTGTGCATCCCTTGCTATCGCTCCCTCACTCTCCTTCTCTCACTTTCCCTCTAAGACAATGACTAGTTACTACGCGACTTCATTTACTGAACTCAAATTCTATCTTAGATCCCTTTTGTATGGACCAATGAAGGGAAAATCATTCGAGGAGGATATGTTACGCACATGGCTGCTTGATTTGATCTCAACAGAAGAGGTGAATATCCCTAGCTTTCTTTTTCGCTTCTTTAATCACGTACTTCTTATGCTAACGAGATATGGCGGTGGCTAGAAGCTGTATTGAAAAAAATGATGAAGATGAGGAAAGCCAAGAGAGAAAAGAGGAGTTGTTGAATGCTTACAAGTCGGTGGAAGATTCGAAACAGGTTGTGAGGAGAGTCTGTGAGGAGATTTGTGATGCCAGCCTTGGTTATGCATGGCCTGCAAGTTTAAAGTCTGCTTATTTTCATGAAGCCAATGCCATAGTAGGCACTTTCGAGGACATATGCTCTCTCTAATGACGTAATAGTCAAGTGATGGAAATTTAATTCCATAGAGAATTATGTGTTTTCTAAAGTTGTAATAGATAATAAATGAAACTATAGTTCCACAAAGACTTTTTAGTTCCCTAATGTAAAGTTGTAATAGACAAGAAATGGAACTACAGTTCCACAAAGACTTTTAGAGAAGGGGTCGAAGTTCCACAAAGACTTTTAGAGAAGGGGTCAAAATATACTTCACTCTCTCTTACAAAGACTCTCTCTCTCTCTCCCAACCCTCCATATTGCTTTCTTTTGCACACTCTCTCCTCTCTCAAACTCTAATGTTCCTATCTCTCTCTCTCACTCTAGCTCTTTTTCCCGCCACCCCCCCTTCCATCCTAGTCCTTCTCAGTAACTTGTATTCTTCTATCCTAGTCCTTCCACAAACACTCTCTTCTTTTATCCATCCTAGTAACTTGTATTCTTCTATCCTAGTTCTTCCACAAGCACTCTCTTCTTTCATCCATCCTAGTGCTTCTCATTAACTTGTATTCTTCCATTCTAGTCCTTCCACAAACACTCTCTTCTTTCTTCCATCCTAGTCCATCTCTCTTTCTTTATCATCTCCCCACCCATGGATGTCCTTGGCATCGTCGAAGACGTGGAGTCTGAAATTAAGAGTCTCAAAGAATGGATTGCTAACCAAGGAGCATAGACAGAGGTCAAAATTCGACAAGTCTCTCCATTGA
Source organism: Dipteris shenzhenensis (assembly GCF_047967505.1). Classification (NCBI taxonomy): domain Eukaryota; kingdom Viridiplantae; phylum Streptophyta; class Polypodiopsida; order Gleicheniales; family Dipteridaceae; genus Dipteris; species Dipteris shenzhenensis. The sequence continues at coordinate 34,348,777 of NC_141605.1, forward strand.
CACAGATGGAGAGAGAGGAATTTGATGTATAGAAGCATGCAGAGAGGGAGGAGACTCTCAAGATAGCAGAGAGTGAAAGACTTTTAAGACATATTATAAAAGCACGACAAGATCTCTTAGACTTATTAAGCACCCTTTGTTATCGCATCTCTCATCATGGGCGATTTGATGCAGATGCTGAGAGAACAATAAGAGCCTCATAGAGAAATTATAAAGAAATAGTATGTGAGTGCTTAAATTTCTTTCTTGCATGTAATTATATTGAGGATACAGATGTGGAGGTAGTGGAAGATTGGGTTATTGAGAAGATAAGAGAGACCAATGATGAGATCTTCTAGAGTTTGGGTTATTAAGAAGATAAGAGAGACCAAGATGAGATCTTCTAGGCTGAGCTAATGTAAGATGTTTTTTGACACCATATGGCTTTGAGTAATATGATTTACTTCTTGTACAAATGTGTCATGCTTTTTTTTAAATGTACTCTAGTTTTAATAACATGTCACACAATTTTTTCTAATTTGATTTTTTAAAATCTTACTTTTTGTCTCTTTTAACAATGTGATGTCCTCTTTTTTTAATGTACTCTAGTTTTAATAACATGTCACGTCCTTTTTTTTAATTTGATTTTTTAAAATCTTCCTTTTTGACTCAAAGTTTTGTTTTATAAGAGCCTATTTTTTTTAAATGTTTTATCTAAAATTATCTCACAAAACAAATTTGGATAGTGCACTAGTCCAAAATTAATGAAATAGGTGTTTAGTACAGCTAGTCAAGTGGACAAGTTAGTTATGCTAGTTAGTTTTACAATACCTAATATTTTAATACTTATCAAAATCACTTGTAAAATAGAACTAGTACAGCTAATCAAGAGGAGAAGTTAGTTATTCTAGTTAGTTATGCTAGTTAGTCTTACAATACCTGATATCAGAATACTTATAATAGCTACTTAGTTATGTAATAAGTACTAAGCTTATCACTTGCAAATATTGAGCTTAGTACAGCTAGTCATGTGGGCAAGTTAGTTATGCTAGTTAGTTTTACAATACCTTACATTTTAGTACTTATTAAAGTCAATTTAAGCTATCGAGAGCACTTTTAAAGCTATTAGTGACACTTTTGTTTGAAGAGGCAAACTAGGTTGTACTTGTGAGACAATGTGAAACATCTAGGGACTGGGTAACCCTCGAGAATGATGTTATCATTTATGAGTTGGGACTCTAAAGCCCTTAAGGAAAGGCAAACAGAAACTCATTGAAGCAACAGTGCCATGGTTAAACATTGGTGTTAGATTGAGAAGTATGGAAAGAAGAGCTTGGGTGCAGGTGCATCTCAGAATGCAAACTAATTTTTGGCCAGTTAGGCTATTAGAAAGATAATTTTAGTTTGAAGATAAAATCAAAATAAAGGGTAACTTGATTTACCTTTTTGGCATTTTGAAGGAAATTTTCCAAACATTTGTTTTTGGGTTATCTATCTATGGGGATTGTGCAAGGGGGTTTAATGGGTGTTTATTGTGAGGGGATATTAGTGTGGGGATATGATGATATGGAGGGGGATATAAGGAGGGGGGGGAGTGATAGGATTTAAAGGGTTTTTATAATGTAAGTGTAAGGTATAAAGCTAGGTTTAGGTCTTAGGTTCCAAGGATAACCCTAAAAGGTTATTATTCCCCATTCTCGTCTTTACTACTATGGTGGAGGGAGAGTTTGGTTGCCACATCGTTACCCAACATACTTTTGTACACAAAGAGTAGCGATTGATTTGGGGGTGGAAAAGGAGTCTTCTTGAGCTTCCAAACCACAAAGCCTTTGCATTAGGACCTACTCTCCATAGAGTCCCTTGAACACTTTTGTACACAAAGAGTAGCGATTGATTTGGGGGTGGAAAAGGAGCCTTCTTGAGCTTCCAAACAACAAAGACTTTGCATTGGGATCTACTCTCCATGCTTGCAAGAGTCCCTTGAGCACTTCACTTTGTATAACTCTGCGTTTGTCTGCCAGTTTTCTTCTGTAACTTGTATTCGAAGTTCCATTTGTTGCTGCAACTATGGCAGCTTGATTTGCTGGATGATGCTCGACTAGGCTTCTTCTGGAGCTTTGATGATTCTCTGTTGTGCTTCTCGTGGAGCTTTAGCGATTTCATTTGAGTTTGTATAGGCGAATGCTATGCATCAGAAACTTTCAGTAGTAGCCATTTCTTGATTTGGCACATTCATGAGATCCACCTTGTTTGTTCATGATAGTGAGTTTAGAATTGTCTGGCATGATCACATTCATGCAATGCAATGCCTTATGGAGATTTTTTGTTCTTAATTCAAGCGACGCGAGAGTGCTAGTTTGTTGAGGATGGGCAGTTGGGACCAAATGAGCGATGAGGAGGAAGGATGGATGATGGTCGCCAAGGGAAAATTTGCATAACAAATTAGAAATGATTCCCGGTACTATATATTCTTCCTCAAGTATCTTTTGACTATGTAATAAAAGGGAGAACACGCACGAGCATAGCTTGTCATTGCCGGTTGACAAGTGATCCCATGGATATAAAACATGGACGCATGCTAGCAACAGCCTTAAAGCTACCAATCTTGTTGTAGAGATCCGAATTGCATTCTTGGTGATGGATGTGAATCCATGTGGTTGTTATTACTAGTTTGTTTATTCTAGCCCCACGTGTTAGTAACATTCTGCTTAGTGTAGTTTTGATTTGCACATGCATCTTGAATACCTATAGAAAAGATGGCTGCAGCTTATGCCAAGAGGTCGAGAGTCAACAGTTCTTTTAGCATGGCCTTGGATGAAGGTTGAAGGTTTTTATACTTTGTTATCGTTGCCTATCTTGTCAGAAGAGGATCACTAGTTTGTTCAGCAGAGTCAGGTCCCAGGACTTTACTAGTCCTTTTTGATAGAGAATCGTGCTTAAAGCTTTCGACGTTTTTCACTATTCTTTTATGGAATCTTTGTGAAGATAGCTCTTCTACCTATGCTTACATCCTATGAAACGAACTATGTTGTCATAACAAATAAATATTTTTTAGAGATTTTAGAATGTTAGCTATAACTTCACTTTTAAAGTCTTATATACAAAGTATTCTAATTTACTAAATCTATTACTGTTAATAGCTTATAGGGAGCTTATAGGCTTCTCTTTTGATATCAAATCGCTTGTTATATTCAAAGTCCAATGGATGCTTTTCATGGATGTTTTGATTGAAGCTATAAGTTTATAACAACATAAAATCTTGGTAAAAGTTATCAAGATAGTTTTTTTGGTTTCACAATATTGACAAAATATAGTATGGTTTCATATATTTTCTTTTGAATTTCTAAGTATAATATGTAAACCCAGGTGAAACCTTTAGAATTTATACCTTAAAGGTTCAAATCTTGTCAAAGGTTTCAAACTTTTATTTTTATTAGGGCATATAAACTTTCGATTTCAATATAAAAGTTTCAATTCTAAGCGAAACTAACATGAAAAAATCATATATGATGCTCTCATACTTACCTTAAGCTAATATAGTTCACATATGTAAAAAATTAAATATCATTGGTACAGTATGGTAATCTTTGCGAAGCCATTATTTTGAGATCATGGCCAACTGCATTAGGACGCTTCAACTCCACGTATCGACTGTTCTACACAGGTAGCTCTAGAAAACATTCGTTGAACTCATGGAATGATAACTCTTTTGGCAGGCCTAGTGAATTTTTTTTTTACAAAAGGAGAAGAATAACATAAAGCTGAGACAGAAAGGGGTTTCTTCTTGGGCATGTTACATTTTCAAAGATGCGTGATGTGAAGAGCATCGTTTTCTAACATGAAGTAGCAAAAGTTCTCAGTTCTCCTTCGGTGAGCGCCTTGTTCTCGAAGAGGCCGTTGCTCCATCCTTATAGAAGTGTGATCCCAACTCGTCTTGTAGCTGGTGGCCACAATTTGTGGATGTGCAAGAAATTGACGCAGAGGACTTCTTCATCGTTGTGAAGAGTTCATCCAATTGATCCTAGCTCCTCTTATAGCCAGCAGCCATAGGTTGTGGATGTGCAACAAATTGATGCAGAATACTTCCACAATATCGCCTTCATCCCATTGCCGGTGGAGCCTCCAAGACTAGTGGTGGAGCGAAAAACATCGCGTGCTAATTTGACTTTTGGTTTCAGTTTCCGCCATATTGTGCCGACACGTAAATACAAACTATTTGCATTACGTCCTGAATATGAAGAAAGCGTTTGATGCTGCATTATGCCTTTTAGCCTTCGATGTTCTGTTTGTCTTTTCTTTGTTATCTCTATGTCGCCTTCACATTTCTTACTGTACGTTCTGAGTTTTCCTTATTTTGTGATTCCTAAAGCGAATTAATATTAAATGGAACCCAATAAAAAACAAGTAAGTATAAGCATACCAGTTGTCGTTAGCATTTGGATGAAACTTAGCTTTTGTTGTGCTCGTTTGTAGGGTTCGTATGTCGAGAATCACGTTAAATATCATACAAGTTAACCATAATAAGGCAAATTGTGACAATTGAGCCGAGCCCCAACTTCGGAATTGTACGACTGTGTTTTAAAATTTGTAGCAAAGTCCTGAAGCAAATTGGAGTCCGCATAGTTCCAAATTAGCGGTTTGCTGAGTCCTGTTGCAGTCGAGCTGAAGATTTTGATGACTTATCGGCTGGCCGTCGAAGAAGACGTGCCAAATGCTAGCCGGAAGCCGCTCCACCACATTGTGTTTATATTAAGATCACTGTTGGGCCGGCTGAAACGATCGACAGGAACACGTCAGGCAACCAGCTGAGGCCAGCGCAAACATTTACAATATAAGCGAGGCTGCCGGCCGGCCAGGTCTGGCGACCGCGTCTTCAGTGACTCTTCATAGTCTCCTGTGATTAATCTATAAACTAACAGGCTTGCGGCTTGCTGTGCAGATAGTTTAAACGTCTGACTAATCATAAGGTTTTACTTTTTTAAGAGGCCAGCTTTTTCTAAGGGACGGTCACACCCACAAACTTTTTTTTTTGGTCAACTCATTTTCATTGTATCGTTTTCTTCCCCCCGCTCTCGTCGAGCAGAAATCATCTTTTGCTTGCTAAATCATAATGTGCGGTCCCTTGAGGATAAATATTGACAATTCTAAGTTGCACTTGGTTGTACACATGCAAAGGAAGCAGGATGCGCCGGAAAACCAAGTTGTTTTGAGTACTAAGTAGTCCATATGTGTTGCACGGCTACAGCACGAACCAATTGGCAAATACGGGCCTGCAAGTCATTCAACCGTTGTTTTGTCGCCCAGCAAACTCATTTTCCATGTTAAAGTAACCTGAAATTGAGCTCGCGAACGCCAACGCTAAATATGACGCCACAAACTACGCATGATTGCACTTCCCCAAAAGAGATGAAAATTGTTCTCCAAATCCACCCGGCGCAGAATATTGGACAGTAAGGAGATATGTCCTTCCACTTGGTGACCCTGGCCTTAGTTGGAAGCTTGCAATGTAATAGCCTCCATAGCTGAAAGTTAAGCCTGGAGGAAGGGGTAAGGGTCCACATTCTCTGTGCACACATCCTCCACACATCCAACAGTCAGAAGGAGCAAAGTGTTTCCAAGCTAGTCTAGTAGATTGCACAATGGCTACAGACGCTTGCAATTTGCAATGTTTGTTACTCCGTCGTGACAAGTCTTTCCCTTCCACGTTCACCCAACCACGTAAGTTTAGAGCCCAATTGAAAGCATGGCTGGTAGGCCACTTTCGATTGAGTCTAGCCAGTGTAGCAACAATAAAACACTTTTAAATTTATGAGCTCTTGCATCCCAACTTGGCAAGAGATCATATTGTTTGATTTCCCCCTTAAGATTAAGCATTCGGAGATCAAGTGTCAAAACTCATCCCTATCCGACACAAACATTAAGGAGATTGCGAATGGAAGGGCTCTACCAGCCTAGGGGATTAAGGCTCTTGTGTTTAATATCTAGGTCAGCAGAATGGCCGTATGTAAACCAAATGGCTCCTATGCAGATAAGTCCATGCCGGCTCTCCAAATATACCCACAAATTTGGCCAACTCAAGAAGGGGCCTAGTGCCCACATACAAAACACCAATGCCTCTAAAGGCATTACATTTTCTAAATGGATTGCTCATCCATAAAGATGATCAGTGCACCCTCAATCCGGACTATGGGCTAGAGTGACCTACGTTGCAAGGCAATAGAAAAACTAAATATAGCTATTAAACCTACATCGTATAGGCATCTACTCCCCACAAAGTCCTTTTCTCTAAGTTCTATATCAAATCTAGTAGACATTTCTTCAGCAGGTCTAGGATGGCAAGAGGCCCGTATCTATGGTAATCCTCCCTCGAACACCAAATTTATTCTTGATTTCCCAAATAGAATGGTACATGTGTCTAGATAGCAGCCATCGTGGAGGTAAAATCATGCACCTCTCCTAGAAACATAGCTCTCCATTTGTTATAAAAGGCTCAACCTCCTCAACTCGGACTTCCTTATATAATACCTTAGTTTCTGCTAGGGCCACTTGGTTAACAATAACCACTTAACTAGCTCACCTCTCACTAGCATCTAGAGCATGAATTCAGCCTTGTCTACCCAACCCGATTTCCAAATTATATTAGTATGTCTATTTCTCGAGTTGGAATTCAGTTTATTGTCAAAGACTTCTTCTCACCAATGCATCTTAGCCATTACCTTTCTAAAAGACTTGATGGGCCTATCTTCCATTAATTCACTTTTAAGCTATCTGAGACCACATAGTTTGTTGGCCATGAGTCAGGAATGCACCTCTTTACATCTATACATATCTCCACTTCTCGTTTACTTAGGTGAAACTATAACCTTAGAGAATGAATTGACTTCTACTCTCCCACCCTAGCATCCCATAACTACTACCAGGTCTGCAAACCATTTCTTTGCAGAGTCTAAGATCAAGTGATATCAAGCAAGGCTAATGGATTTCCCATCCCAGTTGCTCTAATCCACAAAATAAATTTCAGAAGGTTAGCATATCCTTGAATCCCCCGTTGACCCTTCCAGCTTAAACATGAACCCCACATCGTCTAAGTAGAAACTATTCAAGATATGAAATCAGATCTAATGACTTTGCCATACCATCCCATATCCCACCAGGTACGCACTTGTCTTTTTTTACCTTGTTGTTGAACCCCTAATTGCCTCAACCCTAGACACCTGACACTCAAAGAGTTTAGGGAACAATTGAGAGACATTTCTAATACTAATCTTAGGAAGGACCAAACCACCTCCATACTTGGCGACTGGAGGAGCCTCCCAAGGGATATTGTACACCTTCCTTCTCTACCCAAAAAAATCTCGATAGAGCTATTTCTCCACTTCGCTTTAAAATTTGAAAGGATGCAACATATATTGTTTTCTTTGATAGAATATGTCATATGATTAATGACCTAGCATTCCAACAAAGGCAAAGCCCTTGCCAACCATACAAGTTCTCATTCAACTTGTCCCTAAAGAATTGGAACTACTATTTAAGTCATTTTCATACCTAGCTTGATAGGTGCCTCTACGTCTATATACCCCTCACAATCCATTTAATAGGCATTTCCTCTACCCAGCTAGGCTTTTTTTCCATCTCAATTCTCTAAGAAAAAGTTTTTGTCACCTGCATACCAAACTTGATATTTCATAATAATGATATAGAGGCTTTCTCAAATTATATAATTTTTGTGATCTTTGATTGACATTGCCTTAATGGATGTTACAAATTATTGTGGTTCCCTACAAGCCAAGCAACACCACAAAATTTCCAATCCTCGATCCCCTTTTTAATAAGGGCCATCAAGGGCAATACCTAAAAGTAACAAGAGGGGAGCCAACAAATAAAATTTCCTCACCAAGAAGTATAGAGAATCCTATCCATTTAGACATAAAACTGTAGAACCATTTCTAAAGAGAGTCTTCACCAAACCTCAAATATTCCAAAACCCTGGAAATGAAATGCTAACAATCGTGTCATAGGCCTTATTAATTAAGATCAGACCTAAATAAAATTACGTTTTGACACCATTGCACATGCATAATATTCCAAGGAATTTGATACATTCAAAATACCCTTAACCTTGTTCCTCCCCCTTATAAAGACATTCTATTCCCTGGCCACTATCAAAGCACAAAAATCTAGAATAAGTAAAGGCAAGGCTTTTTCCATAATCTTGTAAGATGTGTTCATCATTGTTATCTAATACTGGTTACCAGTTTAACCTATTTTGGTGTTTCGAAAAAATATTCATCAATTCAAAATTCACATTTTCAATTAGCATGGGCCTTTTGTGATAGATGCATTAGCCATCTATAACAAAGTCTCCTTTCATCAACTCCTAAAATGTAGTGTAAAATTCCTTGTGAGCCCATCCAAAGATAGGTGCGAAACCCCCCTAATATAGATACACATACAATGCAATCTTTGGCTTGACCACCTGTCATCGCACAACCTTTTGCCGTAGCTTTGCTACTTGTCATTGGGTAGCATGCCCATGCAAACCATGAAAATTCAAGATTGGCTTAGAGATACCAGCACGCAGGTTCTTGATGTAATAATCTATCATTTTGAACACTAGCGCAGTGTAGTCTCTAGCTTGACAACCTGTCATTACCCAACCTTTTGTAGTAGCTTTGCATGCCCATGTAGATCATGAATATTTAAGGTTGTCTTGGAGTTACCACCGCACTGATTCTTGGAGTTATAGCTCCGTTACCTATTTTTACATATTATAAGAGGAGATCTATGATGACCACTACGTTGGCAAATAGAAGGAGATCTATGAAAACCACTGTGATGGTTTTTGGAGTTACATATTAGTGCACCAAGGAAAATTTATTTCCTGGTGCAACCAAGGAAAATGCAATTGATGATATGGCCCTTGAGGGGTCCCCTCTAGCAGCAAGGGCCATATTGACATGCCATATCTGTCTAGTGGCATCCTGGATATTGTATAATGCCTGTCGATATGGTCCTTGCCCCTAGAGGGTATCCCTCAAGGGCTATATCATCAATTACATTTTCTAAAAGTTCAATTGTATTATTCTAGGTGTATTTCCATGCAACCATAGTGGTGGGTTGTTGGAGCTATTTTAGTGCTATTTTGTTCCTAAACCAAGGAAATTCTAATCCTACTTTACTAGTACTTTAGTGCTTGTTGCAAGAAATCCTGAATGAGGGAAAAAGTATTCTGAGCCACCACCATGACTAGAGGCCCGGTGGTTTCATCCAAATAATCAAGTACAATTCATCGAGTAAAATTTGAGCAAAAGAGATTACATTTACATCCAATAACAGGTTATATAAAAATTAACAACTTATACTAAACAAAAATTGAACAGAAGATCTTACATTTATAAAAACTTAGCAATTGCTAAGAGCCAAGGTTAGAGGCCAAAAGATTATATCTAGCGACCATAACCACTCAAATATAAAAACTAACAATAGTGCATACTGAGAGCCTCAAATTGAACAAAAGAGATTACATAAATGTAAAAACTAAGCAATTGATGAGAGACTTAATAGAGACCAAAAGATTACATCTAGTGAGCCAAAAGATTGCTGAGAGCCTTACAGGTCGAAAGATTACATCTAGCATTACTGAGTGGTTATGAGCCTCATTGAGCAAGAGGAAATTTCTACAACTCAGTATTGCCACCAACCCATCTTGCTGCATTCGAATTTTTTGGGGAGCTAATGGAGGAGATGATGGAGAGGCCGAAGACCATACACATTGCCAGGACTCAGATTACAGCCCCCTCAACAATACGAGAGTACTTTGCTGTGAAAATCATGAGGGCTTCTTCAACGTCTAGGGGGAACCCATACAACACAGCAAAATAGTAGCCCTGTGTGAGCATGTCACCCAAGCCTATGACATGCAGCAGATGTGGGGGGAATCGATCGAGGGAACGAAGGTAGATAACATTGGGATCACGTTGCATCGAGGGGTGGTAGTAGATATAATAGGCATAGTGAAGATGAGTGGGTGAGCAATGGAGCGAATGAGCAGGGGAGTAGATGAGTGATGAGAGTTGGAGGAGGGAGCGTGGAGCAAAGTAGAGCAAGGGTGGAAGAGATATGGAGGAGGGTGTCTGGAGCAAAGTAATAGAACATGTGGAGAAAATTAGCAAAGAAGGGGCGGATGAGAACAACGTAGCAAAATGCCAGATGCCACGAATCTTATATATTATAAAGTTTGAGTCACCATGGGTGGCTGGAGGCCCACAGGCCTGGTGCTCCATCCATCTTAATTGCAGGCTACCACGGTGGTGGCTGGTAATTAATTGCCAGCTTGGTGGAATCTTAGGCACCACCCTAGATGGGCAATGGCAATTAATTACAACGTGGATAGTAATCATGAAGTAGACTCCCGGTGGTGGTAATTGCCAAGTGAGTGGTTGCAAGCCAATGTGGTGGTTGGTCTTTAACTGCCACCCTAGTGGAATCTTAGCCACGATAGATGTTGCTGATGAGAGTCACCACCACCGGGCAATAATTACCACAAATATAAATCACGAAGCCTAATCACCTTTAATCACTCATTACCATGCAGTCTAGTACTCTACTTAGAATGCAAGCCCAATGATTGGTAATTAGCTGCACTGTATTGATCATGCAAGCCCGATGGTGGTTACTGGTAGGTGAGTAATTCAAGTCACTACGGTGGTTGGTAATTAACTGCCATCCCGGTGGAATCTTAGCCACAGCATACATGGCTGATAAGAGCCACCACCACCAGGCAGTAATGACCACAAAAGTAAATCATGAACTTGCCTAATCACCTCTAATCACTCATTACCATGCATTGTACTAAGCATGCAAGCATGGTGATAGGTAATTTATTGCACTCGTGGTAATCATGCATGCAAGCCCGATTGTGGAAAATGGCAGGTGAGTAATTGCAGGCCATTGTGGTGGCTGGTAATTAACTGCCATTCCATTTGAATCTTAACTGCCACCACAGATGTGGTTGATAATCTTAGACACCACCCATGAAACCTAATCACCTCTAATCACACATTACCATGCAAGGTAGTACTTCCACCTTGAATTAATCAAAATTTAGGCCAACCACTGCCAGAGCACTGCGATGGCTCTCACCTTGGCAGTTGCTTGTAGTTGGGCTACAAACTTAAGCCTCCATTATTCCATTCCCTTCACTGTTTCTTCTTCTATCCCTCTCGACCATTTCTTTATCCCTTGCACTTTGGACTGCAAACTTAAGCCTCTACTATTTCATTTCCTTCACTATTTGGTCTTCTATCCCTCTTGATCGTTTCTTTCTCCCTTGCACTCTTCTTCCAACTTCTATCCCCTCTCATAATGGATCCCCCTGGACACACCGAGATCCAAAACATGTCTCCACAGTTTGAAATCTCCTCACATGATCTTTCCTCCCCCCTTGCATAGTTTGAAATCTCCTCACATGATCTTTCTTCCCCCCTTGCACAATCTGGGATCTCCTCACACAATCTTTCCTCCCCCTCTACAACACAATGCGAGAGACTCTCCTCCCTTGATCTTGATATCATGACATTTGGGAGCTCCTCACTGGCTCTTCAAAAGCCCAATTTGGATGCTCTCAGGCACAACTTCACGAGGTTGGTATAGGAGGTAAACGTGAAGGAGGGACAATAGTTGCAATGCACTTGATGACATCTATCCTCAAAGGGATTTTTGAGCAATATGATAAGAAGATGTATCAGGAGGTGACTTTTCTACAAGAGAGAGCCACCGATGCAGAAAAGGCAGCACAACTTGAGAAAATTCTCAGGGAGTTTGTAGAAGCTAAGGTAGAGGAGGCAAAAGCAAAGGTAAAAAGGCATAGAAGAGAAGAAGCAAAGAAGTGCATCAAGGAGCTTCGGGATAGGCTTGAAGGATTAGAACTGATGGGGACATCGCAGACAAGGAGCTAGCAATGATGCAAAAGGATCTTGAATATCAGAGAGCTGAAAAGGAGGCTCTTTACAAATGGCTCTGCAACATGTAGAATGCATTAACCATTGAAAAAGACCAGATGATGAAGGAACTAAAAAGGGAGAATGTGGAAACCAAAGTGGTAATGCAGGAGCTGCAAGAGAGCTTTAAGGCCAGGAAGGATGGGGCAGAGAGAAGCCACGGTGGAGAAGACAATGAGGTAGCTCTCCAGGCCAGGAAGGATGCAGAGAGCAGCCACCATGGGGGTTGTTATCTAGAAACATTGGTGGAAGTTCGAAGATTAAGTTGCAAGACCCTACAACAAGATTATGATAGGGTTGTGCACGAGCTTGCAGTGGCTTTCGAAAGTTTTGAAAAGGAAGACTATCATCAATAGAGCTTTCCAAACTTGAGTGGAAGTCTTGGAAAGGGCCCATGTTGATGTTTTTGAGTAAGTTAAGAAGCTTCAAGAGGTGTTGAGGGAATCAAATGATGCTGTTGCACGGAGTGAGTAAATAGTGGAGATGAAGGAGAACATCCAAATGCATGGTCTGCCATACCCCCATCATAGATGACTGCATGATCAGATGGCTTGCGTGCTACCACCCTGTGCATGTTTTTTGCTTTGGGGTGTTTGTGCATGCAAGATCTGTATGTAGAGAATGTCATTTGCCATTGCTCAGGTCATGGACAAATGAAATGTGCCTTCCTACTACAGCTATCTACCGCGAGAAAGTAGATGTTGCTGCTTAATTTGCTATTTGGAAAAAATTTGCAAAAGACAAGGTGCTTGAATTGAAGAAGGCCACCTGGCTACGAGGAAAAGGACCTTGAAGGGAGAAACCGGCCCCCTTCAAGAAAGGAGCAAGAAGGGGCCGATCCTGTAACTAGGTAGCTCAAAGCAAGGAAAGAGAAAGCGATATGCAGGGAGGGGCTCGGCCGCTAAAGGAAGGAACCAACCCCCTTCAGGAAAGGAGCAAGGAGGATTGAGCCTGCAATTAGGGAGCTAAAAAAGACAACCTGCTCAAAGCAATGTGGAACCCGTCCCCTAAAGGAAAGGAGTCTTTGAGATGTAATCTATTGAATTATTAGTGTTCTCCAAAGTTTACTTGGCCAATTTATTTGTTTTAACATAACACTTTGTAGCAATGCGATTGGTTCTAGTATAGCACTGGTCGGTTGCACACTAGGATATTAACTTTCGACCAGCATAGTGGTTTGCCTATATTATTACTAGGATATTAACTTAGCTACCACCAACGCGGTGGTTTGTCGCCAGCATGGTGGTTGGTTGCACATTAGGAATATAATGCCACCAACGTGGTGGTTTGCTTCTATTATTATCATTACAAGACAATTTTGTTTAGGAATTGTGGATTTGTACATTAGTTATGGGATTTCATATTTCTCAATTTATGTGCAGTTGTTAAGATATATATATACACATATAATAATATATGTATATGTATAGATATGCAATATTATAATATTTCCAAAGTAATTGAAGTGATGTTTTCTTAGCTATGTTACTGGAGAGTGTCCTTTGATAGACCATGGACCATAATGTGAGACGAAATGTTTCGGGTAAACTGAGACGAAATGTTTTGATTAAACTGAGTTGAAGATTTGAAATAAGTTGTTGGGTAATGCTAATGAGAGAGGAAGAGATGTCGCTATGATGACGGTAGCACTTAGTATGACAAGAGAACACTCTAAGCCTGGAAAGTGTCAAGACAAGCCAACCGTAATGTCAGACCAAATATCTACATATATCTATATGTCTATATATATCCAATATTATAGATGAAGTGATCGAAATAATGCTGTATAAATCTCTAAAGTGATCAAAGTGATGTTGTACAAATCCTTAGCGAGTGCACTACTAATAAACCCTAGGTATCACGTGCATTCAAGAGGTATTTAAAAAACCCCTCAACTAAAATTTCCTACCGAATAAAACCACCCCTCTTTACTTGTGAACTAATGGGATTTTCCTAAATTTGAATTAAAAAACCCCTCATGTTATTGTAATCTTGTTAAAATTTTCCCAAAAGGTGAATTAAAATACCCCTCCTTTTGAATGCATGTGGTATACTAAAATTTTTGAGGTGAACCCCCGAGGACAAAGCTACTCTGGTTTTTTGTTTTCACCCGTCTTTTTTTTTGTTTCGACTTCAACCTCAAAACTACTTTTTAATTCTAAGTGAAACCAATTCAAAATATATAAGAGTAAATATTGGATTAGAGGGGTCTGACCACCCCTCTAATACAGGATAAGTGGTCGCCAGAACGGTGGTTGGTTGCACACTAGGATATTAACTACCACCAACATAGTGGTTTGCTTCTATTATTACTTGTATTATTCTACTCGCACATTATCTTTGCATATCTTTGCTATAGTTCCAACACATTGATAGAGAAGACTATCCAACTCAATCGAATGATGAGAGGTGGACATGTCAGGTCATATGAAAGAAGAATGAGAAGGTCGGGTTGAATGAACTCTCCTGCACACCTCATGAATGTCATAAAATTCACGCGTTTAGGATTTAGGATTCGTTTACAATTCATTCGTTTAGGAGTTCACATAGATTCTTGTGACACCATCCTAATAATTAATTGGTAATTAATTGTGGTAATTACCTACACTCTATTGAGCATGCAAGCCCGATGACTGGTAATTACCTACACTCTATTGAGCATGCAAGCCCGGTGACTAGTAATTAGCTGCACTCTACTAATCATGAAAGCCCGATGGTGTGGTAACTGGCACGTGAATAATTACAGGTCCTCACATAGATTCTTGTGACATCACCCCATGTAGTTGTAACTATTTTTGTAACGTTCATGTATGGAAGTCATTGCTCACACATTATCTTTGCATATCTTTTCTAGAGTTGCAACACATTGACAGAGAAGACTATTGACCTAAATCGACTCATGAGAAGTGGACATGTCAGGTCATATGAAAGAAGAATGAGAAGGTCGGGCTCAATGAACTCTCTCTCTATTTAAGTGCAGTGCAGACACAACTAAGAGCCCATTTTGAAATGTATCCCCAAAACTCTGTAGACCGATCCACCTACTGCAAAACTATGGCATACCCAAAAGACTTTGGAATGCTTATGTTCTATCTCAAAACAATGTTTTTTTGTGGCTAAGATGCAGCACCCAAGCGAGTTTTTGTGGGACCTAAACCAACCTGCATGCAAAATTGAGACTTGAACGCAAACCCTACAGAAGCTACTTTGACAGCCTTACCTACTACTGGCTTAGCTATCATTGGTGTAACAAAGGTGCAAACATTTATTATCTACACCAAAGATGTCTACCTCTTGTGAATTGGATCACGGACATAGGCGATGGAATTTTCTTCTAGTCAGCTTGCAGATGCAGACTGTTGGGGCTTCACATGTCCGCCAACAGGTGTGAAACCCTCCTTAATAAAAAATTTCATGTGAGTTCACAATGGGCAATGTGAGCAGAACATTGGAAAAGTTCTACAACTTTCTTGATGATTTGTGTTTTCATTACAACACATTCCCATTCTACCCCAAAGCATGATCAAGTAGGTTTTAATGGGGACATATGTCGCTATGTGGGAACACAAAAGGTAGAATGACATTCGAATTCCTTTGTAGGTTGGAGGGGAGGATGGCCATATTTCCCACACTGTGATTTGCTCTCATGATGGGAAGATGGCGGAGCTTTGATTTTGATGCTTATTGTTGCCTTGTTTCCCAAATTATGTTAATGGGATGATTTTTATCTCCTGAATTGGTGCCGAGAAACTCTCAATGTTTCTTTTTTTACAAGATTTAAATGATGGAAGGATGAAAATTCCCTCATGATTATGTGCTCTAAGCTAGATTGGAACACAAATTATGGACTCTCTATCTTTAGGCTTATAAAGTTTCTTCATTTTTGCAATATCAACATGAGATCCTTAATTGAAGATTGAAACTATGGAGAGAACCAAATGTGAAAGTCGGGACCATCCATTGAGGTACATGGGAATGTGCTCTAACCATATCGTGTGGGCAACTAAACTATGGGAAGTATGGGGCAGTAAACTCCTTAATACATGATGGGTGGCACCTACATGGTGTGTGTATAGTGCCAAGCTGGACAAGGAAAGTCTACACATGGAATGTTTGAGAGGTGGTCCCCAAGGAGGCCTGTGAGGTAGTTGGCAAGGGGTTCGCACTGCAACAATGAAGACACCACTCTATGAAAGAGAAGCGGGCCCATGCGACAATCATGAACGAATAGGAGGGTGGGCCTTATAGCACGATGTGTACCTTCCCACACCTATAGGGCATGTCCAATGTTTAAGAAAAATCGAGGTTTAATGTTAGGTGAATGGCAACTTTGGAAATTAACCTTAGTATTTACAAATAGAAGGTTTTCAAACTTGCACATTTCAAGGTTGAATTCTTGCTTAAAACTTGTAGAAGTTCAGAAAAAAGCTTTAAAATTTCATGTTGAAGGTTTTTGTATGTGTTAAGAAAAATGTTGTATTCGTAGGTAAAACCTACAAAAGTTCAATAAAACGTTTAAAAGTTTTGAACTTGTATATGTATCTATATTAGGCAGGTTTCACACCCATCTGCTTGGAAATCGGTGGATGGTGTGCCCTCCAATAAAAATTGTGCGCCCACACATATGCCTTTCACACTCGTGCACCTGCCTGGGCTAAAAAATGTTGTGGAATCTGAAGGCAAACCAGAATTTTGGGTGGCTGAGATAGAGGGCCCAAATCAATCTACATGTGAAGCCCCTTTCACACCCTTACAAGCTAGCTTGGCCCTCATTTGTGTAACAAGGGTGCATGTAGGCACGAAAGCACTTGGCTCCAACTTGTGGTTTCATGGGTCTTTAGACACTGTCGGTTGTTTAGTAACAAATAATAAAAAAGAAATGCTTTGAGGACTTGCAAGATCCATTAGGCTTTGCCAAGGATCTATAGTTATTTGCATGCTCTCACACTGACTGCAAAGAAATTGCCTTTAAAAAAAACAAAACTATAATTTAAAACTGAAAGGTAAATTGGCGAATGATACTTGCAAAGTTTTGATGTCAACTTTCTGGGTTTTTTTTTGCTTTATTTTTATAAACAGATCCAGTAGATGACAATTTCTTCATTGGTAAGCATAAAGCACGTTTGGCTGGCATAAAGCCCTTTCTATAATTTTTTACATGCAAACATGCTTTTCTGGCAAACGACTTTCTGGATAGATTTATGTTTTTCAAGCAACAGCTTCAGTAGTTAACATGCGAATAAACTTTAGCGCCTTGCTCACAAACGAACATGCGAGACTTGGATGAGCGACCGGAACGCTTGAAGTGACTTGAAGACTTGTAGTTGGAGGAAGCCAAGGCAATCGTTCTAGAGAGAGCTCAAGCATGGAGGGGGAGTGGAGCCCCTGAATTGATTTATAACCATATTGGAGGGGGGTAAAAAGCACACACAAGCTAAAAGTTGAAAAGCCAATAGCCAACAACCATCTAAAAGTAGAGGTAAAGACTTTTACAAATTCCTAATAAAAATTCCTTAAAAACTAAGAATAATCACAAAACTCCCACTCAACTGAATCCTAAAGCACTGTCTCTAGGAGAGCCAGTGCTAACAAAGGCACCTCATTCATTATCAAAAGCCGAAGATGCCTGCCTCTTGTGAATAGGATTGTGGATGGGCGGGGTTATTTCCTTATTCAGCTTGCAGATGCGAATTTTTTGGGGGGGGGGGGGATGGGTGTGAAACTCCCCTTAAGAAAAATGTTTTGTGTGACATTGGGCGAGACCTTGGCATATTGTAATGCTTCGATACCCTGTGGCTCCACCAAGAAAAGTGTGAGATGCTTCGATCACACATTGCCTGACTTAGCTTAGCCTAAGAGCACGACCACATGCACAGATCTTTGGAGATAAAACAGAGGTTTGGCGGGTGAAATGTTGGCCACATGCGAAGGAAAGACGTTGCTAAATTTTGAGATAACATGGAGGTTTGGAGGTTGAACAAAGGTGCCAAAGTGCACGCTTTCGTTAATGACTTCCTTGAACTCCACACACATAAACAATAAAGGTTTGGAGGTATTTTGGAGGTGCCAAATACCCCCTGCCATTGGACCTCCAAAGCGCTATTCACCTCCATGAGACATTCTGCAATGTCTGCAAGTTGTGACAATAAATTTCATGGAGCACTATACCCACCAGAGCTCCCTATGCCAGATGCAGAGCTGTATGCTGAATGCGTGTGGCCAGAATCTTCGAGATCGAAGTTAAGCTATATGGAGGAGGGACAACAAAAAATAGATCCTTGGAGGTTGGCATGTGGCTGCGCTCTTCCGGCGTTATTGCCGTTGGTTGAGTTACAACCGTGAGCCATGACAGCTGGTGACTGTGCCATGCAATGTCCGAGTGGTAGTGGCACAGTGTCCGAGTGGCACGACACGTGGGTGGGTCAATATGGAGCAAAACGACCATTCAACTCAACTCCCTCGCCGGTTGTCATAGCCACAATACCTCCAAGCTTTCAATTCGCCATCGCCATAGCCACAATTCCTCCAAGCTTTCCATTCGCCATCGCCACGCTCCCTCCACTCCCTTCCTCTGTCGCCCCATGGATCGCTTCTCCCGAAAGCTCCAAACCCTCGTCCCCTTCCCTTACCCTTCCCATCTCTCCCTCTTCTCTCGTTTCCCCATCGACCCACCTCCCTCCCCCATCACCTTCTCTGCCCCCAAGGGCTACCTGCCTGTCCGCGTCGGGAACTCCTCCCGCCGGTACTTCATCAAGGCAGAGCAGCTGAACGACCCCCTCATCGTCGAGCTTCTGAACCAGTCGGCGGAGGAGTTTGGTTACTCGCAAAGAGGGGCTCTCCAGGTAATCTGCGATGCGGAGACGTTTGAGGAAATACTGCGGCTCTTGGGCACTCGCAGTTAGTACATGACCGTCCGGCAGGAGTTGTCTATAACATCAACTCAGGTTCTGGTCCGAGCAAGTCCTCCTCCATTTTCTCGAGGATCCATGTAACGGGCTTTTGACAAGAAGCCTCTCAGGGCAGGATGTTTAACACCCTGGCAGTTATTTCCCAAGTGCGATCAGGGAATGTTCGTCTGTAAATTTAAATCTTGTGGCAAACGTTGTACATCTCATCGCTGCAATTTTGAAATCCTGGGCGCAGTTCGGCTTATATATAATATATAAAAACACTTAGTTCAAACATTCTCTTGAAATCCTGGGCGCAGTTCGGCTTATATATAATATATAAAAACTCTTAGTTCAAACATTCTCTTTGATTCAGTCATCGGAACTATCTGATCTACTCTTTTGCACAGTCGAGAATCTGGTATCGTCGCTCGATTGGTCATGGAACTTATTCCCCGGGTGCAAGATGAATTTTTTGGCATGCCAAGCATTTGTTTTGCCTTTCTCCATAGATTCTATGGGATTGTGCAAGGGAATGCTATGGCATTGAAAGATAAAGTGAGATAGGATTTAAAGGATCTATGGAAGGATAAAGTGAGAAAGGATTTAAAGGTTGTCCTAATCTAAGGATGCTCCTAGTCTGCATCTCCTTGAAAATTTCACCTTGTTTTTTTTGGAAAAAAAAAACCGTCGTGTATTTAAAAGAAAAGAAAAGTTACAAAAGGTTTTCCCCCCAAAAAAGCCAACTTTTATTAATAAGCAAAGAGAAAAGCATTACAAAATTGTGGCTAACTATATTGAGAAAATTCTTCGCAGCATTAGCAATTACGTCCAAAGACAAGATCTAATGATCATCTACAAAACACTAAAGAGATTGGACAGCACCTCTCGACCAGGGGGTCCTTCTTCCCTACCAGCTTACTCATATCAGTCAGACCAACCTTGATTAATGCTATTAGTACACTTTCTCGTCGGTATGTGGAAGTGTGCACAATATGCTTATGTGTCTCCCACAGCGATGCGAGACATATGTGCAATGGGTTAAGACCACATGTGCATCCTAGAGAAGAACCTCGCTTTGACTGGAAATCTCCACTCACCAGGTTGCGAGCAAGGTTATTTTGTCGTCATGCATTGTCCATTTGTGTTACTATTGCCACTGGTTTGAAAGCAGTTCACAAACAAAGATATGCGCACACTAATCTGCAAGCAACCAACTACATGCTGGACTTCACCGACGGAGAACATGTCTATAGGTCCGAGTGGGGATTATTGATTGAAAAAGAAGCCTCCACTGGACCCAAAGTCGATATCCACAAGACCCGACTTTTGTTCCTCCCAGGGCATTTCCATGGTTAGCACTAGAATTATATGCCAGTACTACTATCCGGGAAAATTCGAAGGGCGCATGAGCATCGGAGTCGGATTGCTTTGCCGTTGGATGGCTATTTTGGCAAATTGCCAACTTTCTCATAGATGCCGCAAACACTCGCAACAACAGCTCCGTGAAGAGCAATGTTGCAATCAAGCTCTTGGTTGATTGTGGGAATGCACTTTGCAATATTGATCCAAAGGAGCGACCTTCCATGGGAGCAATTTTAATAAAACTACATAGTTTCAATGTAAACGAGGATGTGGCAATGCGACCCATTGAGGGAATGAAGACATGTTGTTGAATTACCACGTCTATAGCCATCCAATTATGTCAAGAGGCGGCAAGATGATTGGATGGTTGCTTCGTCTCGAAGTTAGCGCACTTACTGAACGTTGGCGGAATAAGAATGAGGGAAATAATTTCTCCATGCAATACATATTCAAGAAATAAAAGTTTAAGATTAGAGAAATGTTTTTATACATGACAATTGACAATTTCACATTATTGATATATTGAAATGTGCATACAAAGTCTCTGAGCATGGCTCCAGAGAAACGAGGCCGAAACCTTGCAAAAGCTCGAGACTATATTACGCTCGTAACTACCTCAAAGTGGAGATGTAACATCTGCCATGAAGAGTACATATGTTCAGGAACTCGTATGCGCAAACCTTTCTTAGGCGACTCTCAAAGACAAATTGGAAAGTGTAAGGGTTTGGGAGTGGAAAGGGTGATTGCCATCTTGGGTGGTTAGATAGTCAGCACTATAGACACGATTGTGGATGAAATAATTGCACATGACCAGTCTCAACTTATAATTGAAGAAAGAACCATGGGTCTTGAAGCCCCGAAAAGTTGTTCGCGCAAAGTGCAACTACACATAGTAGTCTCGGGGGGGTCAGTCATCATATGTAACCCTGTCATGTGAGTTCAACAGAAGGATATTTTTAATATCTAAATTTTACAGAAATTAATTTACATAAGGGAGTTTTTAAAATGATTTTGGGAAAATTTTATAGATTTATATAGAAAAAGGGTACATTTTATTAATGGAAAAATTACAGATAAGGGTGGCTGAAAACAAAGCCTCAAAACATTGTGACTCTATTAAACATACCATCTCTTAGGTTCGTGGGAAATTAGATGCTGTCACTACTATGATATGAGAAGAGTTGACAATGGACTTGGAAAAGTTGGAAGTGGAACTCCAATTTTCCATGAAAGAGATGGATAATGCAAGTATGCATCCTACCTTGCTGGTTGAACTATTGGATGTAGAAAGTGGTTTGTATTCCACACACAACATAGGGAGGCTTACAAATCATAAATTGCACAATCTGATCCTTGCACTAATAGAGCATCCAACATGTTCTGAAGCGATTCTAGTGTGTATTCAACAGTGTTTTGTGTGGCCTTGGATTTACAACCAACTCCTTGGATGTTATCTTCACTCCCTGCTTGCACACATATCATATGTTGTGTACAGCAATACACTATTTTGAGCATAAGGAGTGCGTGTTGTCTTCTTACAAGAAGTCTATGTCAGAGGACTGGGTTGTAGCAATGGGATTCAAAAAACCAAATAAGTTCGTTTGGAGTTTCAGTTATTCATTTTTGTACTTATAAAAGAGTACTAGAATAGTGCTTTCCATCTCCGCATCTCCATCGCTTTTTTCGCACACCATCCTGACTACATATCCTTAGTGCTTTCCAATTTGCTTGTTACCTCATCGAATTTTCATCCAATTCCTCTGATTTCATATCTTTCTCATCTAATCTGTATTGTCACACCACTCAACAAACTGAATTTCAATGAAATTATCTGCATCAGATTGAAAAATCAAGTCTTCCCCTTGACCGATTGTCATGTGAGTGCTCCACTAGCAAAATCAATCTTATGTTTCAATTACGTAAGCATGTGTGATTGTCATCTCTCCCATCTATCGCAAAAGGCCTCTCCTTCTTCATCTTGGTCATTTTTTTGGTTGCCTCTCCTTCATCTTGGCCATTTTTTTCATGAGCTATTGCAACCTGTAATTATGGATCATCTTTTCAACATGCACAATTGGTAGGTACCTCAAATAGTCCATCAAGATCTGACAAGATGAACTACACCACCACTATCATTGCCTCTATGTCCAACCCCTGCTCTTTGAGGAAGTCCATGGAAAGTCTCACAAGGACCTTCCCTTCTCATCGCTTGACTCATACATGCAATAAGGAAGCCATATAATACAATGAAGCATTGTAATTTGAATGCCTCATCCAAACCCTTTCTCCTCTGGTTCAATAGACATAACATGGCAATCCATTTCACGTATCGCTTAAAGGTTGGCTCTATAGAGAGGGTCTGTATAAGACAAATTGCGAAAATACAAAGAAATGCATACGTGATCCAACGACTGCCCACAATCCAGAAGCTACACACTACGTGACTGCTTTCCCAGCCCATAGCTTTTCCTTTTTTCCTTTACTGATGAGATCTTTTGCCATTCGTCTACTCTTTAACAACAACAGCAGAGATATAAGGAAAGAGCATCTAAAGAGACGCTTGTGAATGAAAATAATATCAAGGCACTTGTGAATGAATACAATATCAAGGTGCTTGGATTTTTAGTCTTGAGATGCTCCTCCTCTACGAGACAACCTCCTTGCGAGGACAAATCCAATGCTACATAGAATTCCATTCTCTAGATTCCTATTGCCACAATGTCATTGCTTTTCTCAAAGATGATTTCTATGAAATTGACATCGAAAAACAATTTATAGCCAAAGTTTAAAATCTACCCAAACAATAGTTTGATGGCTATAGTGATTAGGACTCGACTCCTATAGTTGCATACCAACATGTAGAGACATCTCACATAGAAATAGATGATACGAGAAAGATGGTGAAAGGAAAGGCAGACAAAAAAGCAATAGCCTCAGAATTCCCATCTGTTACTATTTTACATTAAAAGTAGCACAAATACTTTGATGGGAAACGCATGATGTTTATTATGAATGCATCGAGCCTCACAAGAAGGCCAAAGTACTTATACAGAGGGAGATGGACATATGCTAATCTCAAAGTTTATGGAAATACAGAAACAAAAAAGAAAAGAGGTGCTTACCCTGTTGTCCAATTCAAGTTCTTGATGTCAATGGTTACATACCAAAAAAAGGACAAAGCTATCTCTATGCTCTTTTATGTCAATTTTAGAAAGAGTCTTGTAAGCCTTTGGATCAAAGACAAATCCAGGGCTTATAATTGGGACACGTGGCTCAAGGAGAGCTTCAAAAACCAAAACTCTCCCTTAGGCTGCCTACTATAAAAATTCTTAATTTAATAAAGATTTCGTTATTCATTCTTCCTTTCCCCTTAGGTTGCCTACCACACCATATTTACCAATGATGCAACAACTATATCATGAATTTATTATCTTCTGAGTTTGGATTCAAAATAAGTGAACTTAAACATAATTTGTGCAACAAGTTATAGAAGTGTCTGTATAGCCCGCTTCTAAGTAATTACTCAAAGTCAGTTAAGATATTTAAACACAAGTGTGATCCAAGATATATGTACTGATCAATAATTGCGAGTTACAAGCTCATAGGATGATAACATCTTTCCTTTTGCAGATAGCATACTCCCCCAATGGAAACCTGCAGAATATCTTTTAAATCAATGAATTCATGAGGCCAACCTTGGCTGGCAATTTGCACTCAATCAACTTTCTGAAACAATGGGTCGCTCTTCAACCAATCCTGCATCCACTCTTCGTTTATGGGTTCCTTATCTATCCATTCATTATATATGTGTTTTGAATTTCACCTTGTTTGTTGAATTTTGCTTTTTCATATTCTAAATTCTTATATGTTTTTGTGTTGAGGTACTCGCAAGAAGGGAACACTTAAACACAACACTTATTTCATTAATTTTGGACTTGTCAATGTACAAATTCATTTTAATAGATACTATTGGACTAGTTTATGGATAAAATTTAAGGAAAAACTCACGCTTCAAAACACAGATAAAAACATAAAAACAAGGAATTTTAAAGAGTGTTTTGAAGGAAATAAAATCAAAATTATAAAAATGTAACAAAGATAAGCTACACCAAAAGATAAGAAACAGTAGCAAATAGAACTAAAATTATGAAAATTAACGTAACTTCTTACATAGACTGGTACATGGTCTCGATGCATTTTTATACTTACATTTCTATTGAAAAAATCTACTTTATGAAAATATCCTTCCAAAACCAAAAGATGACATTACCCTTTTGAAATAAAGAGTTTATTTACTTACATTATCATATTGTACTAATAATGCAAAAACTAAGAAATGTAATTCTTACATTACTCTATATTATAGAAATCCTAGTAAATTTTTCATTTTAAAGAATCTTCATTTAAAAGTTTAACTTTTGAATAACATTAATAAATAAAAAGCATTTAAATCCATGGATAAACTATATATGTGTGCAAGTGTTGTTATGGATAAATTTGACCAAAGTGAAAGGCATAAATATGTGTGTGTGCTTGTATGTGTGGCAATAGTATAATAAAATATGGTGTGCATAAGGCCTAGGGTTGAGGTGGCACTGCATGACCATGTGCCACCCTTCCATGTAAGAGGACCCATAAGGTGTGTTGTACATAATCCATGGTAGTAATAATATAAAATGATAAGGTGGCATGGGTCCTCCATGCACCACCCCTCCATCTAGGCAGTCCCATGCTTGCATTTAGTGAGATATGGCCCAAGGACCATGGGAGAAGTAATATAAAATAGGTGGAGATGGATATTATATTAGGTTATTCCCTCCATGTAGGATAGGCCCATGTGGGGGGGGTGTAGAAAGTCCAAGAATGCAAGTTAAATAATGGAAAAGTAGGATGAGGTGGCAAGATTCCTTGTGCCAACCCCCCACTTGTCCTCCTAAATGTTTGAACGTATTATAAAATTGGGAAGAGACCAAGGGAGTATCTTAGACTTGGGATATGGGGGTTGATGTATGTGGAAAAATGAGGCAAAGGGTTGTCGCACACAATTAAGAGTGTGTAACCGCCTAGCCCACATGGGACACTCTTCCACACACACCATGCATGTGGGAGGATGCATTTATTGGGAGAGACTCCCTCTCTTGGCTATAAAAGGAGGGGGCTATCCCTTGATGGAACACACTCATTCTTGTAAAGCCACCTAGCTAGTACTTTGATTTCCCTCCCCATCCTTCCAATAAAGCATGCCTCTCTTCCCTTGATGTCTCCATCTCTACAGTCCACCTCCCATCATGTACATGCTCCTCTTCCCCCTCTTCCTTCCCCCTTGTGCCATAGTCCCCCTCTTCATTCCCACACCTCTTAATGTATTTTTCCCCACCTATGTTAACGCTTCTTCCCTCACGTTCCCTTTTCCTCCATGGCCCTCGAGCGTCACCATGCCTAGCGTCTAGCCTCATGCATTGAATTATTTTCTAGTTAATAGAATTGGTGTGGTTGCTGGGATCGAAATCTCCACGGCTAGTGGTGTAAAATTCGTTACTCCTATGGCTAGGTGTAGTTCTGCAGCACCTTGCATGTGTGGTTCTTTGCTTCTGCGCTGCCAATCTGCATATCTTCTACTCGTAGAACTCTCCATCACTGCGGTTGCATAACTTCTCAGTTTCTGTGCCTTTAGCCTACGATTCTTGCGCATCTTTTGGGTTCTTGTGCCTTTAGCTTGCGGTTCCTGTGCAACGCCACGCATCTTCTGGTCGATCGCGTCTGCAAAACTACTCATGGGCATCTGCAACACCCGCATGCTCCCTGATTGTAGCTAGTGCATCTACGCATCGCAAACACATCACAAATCGCGACTATTTTCTGAGTTCCTGCGTCTTTTGGCCACAACAACACAAAGCAACTATAGATGCGCTTGGTAGACGCGCAAAATAGCGGGCGCATCTAAAAGCGCGTCTAACAACTCGTCTATTTGCACGTCTATTAACTCCTCTAATTGCGCGTCTACTTTGAGAAAATACGGGCCCGTCTAATCTCGCGTTTATCAGCGTGTCTATTTGCGTGTGTATTAACACGTTTATTTGCGCATTTACACTGAGAATTAGACGCGCATTTAGATGCGTGGATAGACACAAACCAGAGAATACAGAAAGTGAGATTTTGGTATACATCATTGCTTTCCAAACATTGCCCATGATTACCAAAGCACATAATTTTAACAGAACGTCAATGCTTTTTTGCAAGCCCACATATACAAGAATTGAGGTGAGGATCAGAATGAGACAATATGTAAAATAGTTTTGCCAATATCAATGATGGGGCTACGGTTCAATCTCATCCTCAATGAGATCAACCCTTGCCAAACTATCTACTTCAAAATCCAAACAAGTTTTTAGATCTACAAATACATTCAACCCACTACTACTTGTGCTACTCATGTGCTCATCGAAATCAGCATCACCAATGGTAGGCTCGTCCTCATGGGTAATGGCCTCAATATTTGTATCTCCTATCTCATGATCATCCTCCTCTCTCGTATCACGGTCATCATCACGTCCATGGCCATGATCATCCTCCATACGCTCCATATTAGTAAATGTACTATACATCACTTTGTAACGTGGCATAATAGGTATGACATGCCACCATCTATTATTATCCACCATTGGTTGATAGACAACCTAATTCAAACACAAATACAATCATGTTATTTTTCTTGCATCAAATATTTAAAAGCGAGTATTTTTATATGTGTGCACAATACCTGTTCACATTGTTGCGGTAGTACTAGTGTGTCCTTCCTACTTTGCCAAAACTTTGTGGAGTCAATAGTTACAAAGCCACTTGCATGGCGTTTGATTGTTGCATTAGGGCCTCTTTCCACCATGTCCTTAAACCACTTTACATCCAAAACATACACAAAGAAGCATCAAAAGTCAAGCTTAATAATATCTTGGATTATGCCACAATAAACATCCATGGCTCCATTGGCTCCCTCAAAGCTAGCAATGATGCCGCAATCTTGTGTGTTTCTCTTATCATCAATCCGTTGTGTTCGAAAATGCTTGCCCTCACACCATATAGCATTGAACATAGTGCATTACACCAAGAAAAAATCAATTAAATAAGCAATCTAAATTATTGAAAGCTCCTAACTTATGCATAACATTCTATATACCGACCTTGCTCATGCATCCCCTAGCATACTCCCATTCTTCCATTGTGATATGCATCCCCTTGTCTTTCTCTGCTTTCTCCATTTCATCAAGTAGCCAATCCACATGAATATCCTTTGGAAGTGCTCTTAGATTCTGAGTGTATGGCACACGAGATCCCTGGTGTGTACGAAAGAGGGCCCTTTCTTCTTGTCTTCTTGCCTTTGCATCCTTGTATCTTGTCACCCATATTTTCATCACATCACTATTAAGCACACAAAAGAGGTTGATACTATTATGCAACTCCGTGTCTATTACTTTGTTGCATCCTTTCCCTTGAGGCATAGTAGAGGTCATCCTTAGGTCTTCATCATCTCTCCATAGTCGTGGGAGAGAGCTATCCACATCAACAAGAAACTCAGAAATATATACAAGTGACTCTTGTATCAACCAACCCTCGGCCATGCTACCTTCGGGTCTTGCATTTTGTCTCACGAAGCCCTTCAAGGTCTTCATGAAGCGCTCGAGGAAGAACAAACATCATGCATGTATAGTACCGCATATAGCAATCTCATCCACCAAATGCACTATAAGATGTAGTTGGCTTGTGAGAATAGAACGTGGAAATGTCTCCTCCACTAAACAAACCACCTCCACTGACATAACTCGAGCATTCTCAAGCGTGGTGGGATCTATTTCCTTTGAGCTCACATACCTAGAAATAAAAAAGTACACCATATTAGCAATATGCATTCAAACTTGCATGGAGCATTGATACGCATCATATTTTGTATCATGTAAAGTACCTCATAAGCTCGCCCATCTTGTAAATACAATCTTTCACGTCCTTCGATGCACTACGTGAAATGCTAGTAGGTAGTATGAACTGAACCCACGAGAAGATGGTTGATTAGTTTCTTATAATTATTCACTCACACATATGGAAGGAAAAAGATATTATGCACATAAAATACTTACTTGGAGCATCTTGTGCCAATCATGAGATTTCAAGCCATATAATTGCTCTACACCTCTTTTCTTGCTCTTTGTAAAGGCTCCCTTCAAACACCTCATGCATCCAGTGGGAGTACGAATTGTAGTAATAGCGCACGTCACCGTTGCCATCTCTAGCTTTGATAACATCCACGGTGCACGAGGTAAAAAAACACGCCCATTTGGTCTCTCTTGTGGCAAGCTTCATGCATCCTCCCTGTGGTACGTAGATCCTCCCTTATGCCTGCGGAATCTCGTGTCCCATTCAAATGCTCCCACATGGTAGATGCCACATTCTTGAAGATGTGCATGGGATCAAGCAGGTGATTGATCTTGAGGTGGGACCAATATGGTAAACGATAAAAGATGGAGTATCTAAACAAAATAAAGTGTTAGCGGGCAATCTTTATTTCCAGCCAATATAGCACACAATAGTTAGAAACCCTTACTGGCTCATGCCAAGTGGTGGAGGAGTCGTGGAACCATCCCAAATTCTCATCCAATCTCCCATGGTGAGTGATTGTGGGAGGACTTCATTCCAAGGGGCAACATATCTAGGATGATTAGGTGGGAGAAATAGATGGTGATTCTCATAGATGACCTTATTCAATGCGTCTGCCCGTGAGGCAACTAGCGAAGGACCACAAACAGGACATGCATGGAGCATGCATGGTAACCCGATGTAGTGAGACCTGAACAATAGACGCAATTAAGAGTTGAAGGTGGGTCAGGATGCCACATCCTTTGCTTATTCATAATTCGAAGTGCAATGCTTACCTGAACACTCGCCATAGCCTGGGAAGTCATGCATTGTCCACATCAAGACTGCTTTGCAGTTGAAGTCTCGTGACGAGGGAGGCCTGCTCACATCATGCACCTCGATACCTCTCCAAAGTATCTCTAGTTCATCAATCAAAGGCTCCAAATAAACATCAGGGTTTTTGACATTATGTTTCCCTTGAATTAGAAGGGACAACATAACATGTCCTTTCTTAATAGCCATAGAGGGTGGAAGATTATAATTCACCAATATCACTGGCCATATACTATAAGAGGTGCTTTTGAGACCAAATGGGTTCACACCGTCCATACCCAATCCAAGTCTCAAGCTCCTAGGTTCTTCCTTGAAGCTTGGCCATGTGTCTTCAATATGCTTCCATGCAGGAGAGTCCGCGGGAGTTCTCCACTTGCCATCGGTTGATCGATGGGAGGAATGCCATGACATGAGCTCTGCAATAGATTTGCACTTGAACATCTGTTGGATGCGAGGGATTATGGGAAAATTAATAGAACCTTACGAGGCACGTCCAAAGTTTTGAGATCTGCTCTATATCTTGCCTCTCCACAAGTAGGACACCCTCTTGCATCCTTATGTAGTCCACAAAACACGCAATCGTTGACACATGCATGGATGCACTTGTAATCTAATCCTCCAAGAGAGGTCACATGTTGCCTTGCCATATCTCTTGAGGTCGGTAATTTATTCTCCCTTGGAAGCATTTTACACAATAGCCTGCACGTGAAGACCATAAATGAGGAAAAGCATTCGAGTAATTGACCCACTAGCATAATTCACCATGTTTGCAAAAGCTTACTTGAGTAATGCATTCAAACTTGCATTGCTCCATCCATAGATGGTTTGCAAGTTTAGTAACTCAAGGGAGGCACGTAGAACAGAGAATGTGCACCCCTCAAACAGTGGAGTCGATGTTGTAGTAAAAAGATCATCCTGCTCCATGCTATCATCCCTCCCTTGATGGACATATAAATCCCGCACCATATCATCAAACACCTCCTCCTCCACGGCTTCATGAGGTAATGGAGGAGGGCTATCACCATCACTCCATGCATCCGTAACGGTCCCTCCTGAAGATCCCACCTCATATCGTCGACACTTCGCCTCCTCACGGTGAGCATAGGGCAACATATGTGGGTGTGGCACTGCATCCTGTATCAAATTAAAACAAGATCATAACTCAAACATATGAACACCCATAGGTATCTCAATCAACCTTAACTCTTTAACACTTATCATGTTTCCGGTCGCATCCCATTCTCCATACTTTGAGATGTGATTGAGTGTAATCTTGCATGCACGATACATGTTTCCTCGACATCGATCACACATACATTTGATTTTTTGCTCCAACCACATTTCGCGATGGTGGATACGGAGGGATTCATCCTCACTCGAGCTACTTGTTGAATATGAAGACATCCTACAAACAAACAACCCAAAAAAATTTGCTCTTCTTCAAATGTTTCTCCTCAAACTCTGTGGCACGTCTAAAGGCGCATCTAAAAGAGCATCTGTTTGTTCTGTGGTGCGTGTCTAAAACCGTGTTTAAAAGCAAAAAGCACGTTTAAAACCGCATCTAAAACCGTGTCTACTCTGTGTATACAGACGCGCCTATAGACGTGCTATTAGACGTGCCTATAGACGTGGCTTTTAAACCTGCTTTTAGCGCGCTCGCTTTGCATTTCTTGACACTACTTATACTTCACACGGCTTGCTTGTTTCGTTATTAGTTGATCCACAGTTTCGACGCTTAAGAGGAGGGCACCTACACTTGCTTCCAAGCTTATACTCACGAGGAAGGCACCCACACTTACTTCGAAGCATAAAGGAGAGGAGGGCGAACAAGGAGGAGAAGCTGCAACTTTGAAAAAGGAGAAGAACCTTCCATACCTCTATTCAAGGTAAGTCTTTTTGCAGTTGATCTTTTTTGGAAGTTTGCTCTCTTTGGATTTGTACTTTCTCGTATCCAACTCTCTTTGGATTTGTACTTTCTCCTATCAAAAAAACGCATGATATGGGTATCAGTGTCACATTTGTGTGTTGGGCACAATGTCCTTTTCTACTTTTTAGAAAAGTCCGTCTGTCGGAGCACGTCTATAGGCGCGTCTCTGAGCGCATCTAAAACTGTGTCTACAGGCGCGTCTAAACGCGCATCTAGGCTGTTTGCAGACACAGACAGCCGCGTCTATAGATGCGCTATTATACGCAAAAATAGACGCGCTAATCAGACACATCTATAGACGCGCTCCGACAGTAACCCGATTCTCTCTTCCCTTCCCCTTTCTTCATGCCTCATCAATAATAGATTTTTTTTCTTTTTTCCAGTTCAACATGTGGCCAGGAAGTACTTCCAGCTCACCTGATCCCCGAGATTCTATTTGGAAGGACTTATATAACCTTTTAGGGCACCCTCCTAGTCCTGCGTGTAGTTATACGGGTATATGATGGGTACTCTAAACACTCCCTAGGAGTCGGCACTATAGACTCCAAACCACCCCACACCTGCTGAGATCACCCCAGCGGAGTCAGCATAGCCGTCTTATGCCCCTTCTTATGCCCCTTCCCCCATGCCGTCTTATGTCCCTTCCCCCATGCCCTCTTATGCCCCTTCTGCCATGCCGTCTTATGCCCCTTCCCCCATGCCGTCAGGAGGTCCTTCTATCTCGCAGAGCCATCGACGTACTCCTGTGCCATCGAGACTCGGTTCTCCAGCTACGAGTGGTCAGCATAGTCCCGTGCAGTCTCCAGCTATGAGTGGCCAGCGTACGAGCTCGACACGACATGGTAGCAGGTGTAGTAGTAGGGAGAGCGGTGGGGGATGCATGGCACAGTGCTTTGGGAGGGGTGGCGGTGGGGACAATGATGATTCGGATGATCTAGACATGCCTCCGGGTGATGGTACGATATTCTATGACATCACTCAGACAGGAGGCATCTTGATGGATGCGCGGGGGAAGGACATCATGGCCTTCATGTGCTCTGTAATTGCTAACAATTACAGAGATTGCTTTATCCACTTCAAAGACCGCCAAAGAGATTGGTTGATGAGACCATCGCTGCTGTTCGCTCTAGGTATCCTAACCCCCCCAATCGCCAGTTCATAGAAAAATGGGCCAAGTCAAAGATTGTTACGATACTTTGCAATAAAAGATCTTCACTTAAGAGGCAGGCACTAGCGGAGCTTGCCAGGCTTGAGGGAGGTCAACCACCAAGGGGCTCGCCCCACACCGCTCACAAGCATGAGTGGAAGAAAGCAATGAAGTCAGCGAGGGAGGACCCTAGTCTGCAGCACGTGGAGGCACGAAGGATCCAGATGGAGGAATATGGAAGTGCGCATTTTGGAGCAGGGGGTGTTGAATCATGGGAGGCCCAATTTGTAAGTATCAATCTCAAATTATATTGCTTATGTAGTTTATTAGGAGGTTGTTTCTTTGTACTAATCCCTCTTGCAGCTTGAGATCGTGGGCAGATACCCTACTCCTGTGGAGACAACCTACCACCATCACCATCGCAGAGGAGATACATGGAGGCACTTCTATGATGACGGGTTGATTACTGAGGAGCAGTATACCCGAGCTACTAGAGCGGCCCCCGAGGTATTTGAAAGTAATTAAATAATGCCAAAATTATAAGTAAAGATTTGATTTTTCATACATTGATATATGTTGTCCCTTGTTTACAGGCCTGTGCACAAGACAACGAGGAAGACGAGGAAGGAGGCGCAGAAGGGAGCGCAGAAGGGAGCGTGGAAGGGAGCGAGGACCTAGAGAACATAGATTAGTTGTAGAAGTAGTGCTAGCTACTCTTTTTTGTACTTAAAGCCATTGGCTTGGCTTTGTGCCTCTTGTATATATACTCCTCTTATTTTTTGTACTTGAAGCCACATGACGTGGCTTAGCTTCCTTATTTTTTGTACTTGAAGCCACATGATGTGGCTTAGCTTCGTGCTATATGTATATACAAGCACTTCTTGAGCTTTCAATTTTATTGCATTTTGGAGTTGTAATGTTTTTTTTGGAATTGTAATTAAAATGCATTCTATAAATAAATACTACCACCGCCGCCACCACCGCCACCACCACGTTGCCGCCGGTACTGCGATTCTCTCTCTCTCTCTCTCTCTCTCCTTCCCTCGCTTTTGCCTTACCTTCATTCCTTCCCCCTCTTCTTTCCTCTCTTTCCCTCTCCATTCTCTTCCCTTCCTCCTCATCACCCACCAATCTTATTAAATTTATTTTTAAAAAATTATTACTCCCTCCTCTACTCTTCCCTTCCTCTCTCCCTCTTCCTTCTACTATCGCTCCCATCGTGGTCCCCTCCCTTCCTCCCTCTCTCTCTCCCTCTCCCTCGCGTTGCGCTCTATTTCCCCTTTCCCTTATTCTTCCCTTTTTCCTCCCTTCTCTCCCTCTCTTCCCATTCTCCTCCCTTCTCTCTCTCTCTCTTCCTTGCTCCTCTCCTTCCTCCGTCCCTTGTCTAAGAGATTGACAGTGCATAGGTGGCGACAAAAATAAGATTAAATAAAATAAAACAAAATAAAATAAAATAAAATAAAGCAAAATAAAATAAAACAAAATAAAACAAAACAAAACAAAACAAAACAAAATAAAGTAAAATAAAATAAATTAAATTAAATTAAAATTTTTAATTTTAATAAAAAAAAGGAAAACAAATTTCCCTCTCTTTCCCCCTCCATCAAGATACGTCATTTGAAAGTGTTTGGCTAAAAAATATTTGTAACTATTGCAAGGTGTTTATTGGCACCATTATAAAGTTCTTTGAGATTATACCATTTTTGCTTTTTGAAACTCTAAATGGTGTTTATTGGCACCGTTATTAACTCTTGGAGATATTAGAGTTTTGAAACTCTGAAAGGTGTTTATTAAGACCGTTATTAAGTCTTGGAGATTTTAGAGGACTCTCATGGTAAATTAATCTAATACATGGACCTTATATATATATATATATATACGTACGTATGTATGTACATACATACATACGTACACATGCACACACACACACACATATATAGTTTATCCATGGATTTAAATGATTTTTAGTTATTAATAGGTTAAGAAAAAGTTAAACTTTTAAATGAAGATTCTTTAAAATGAAAATTTATACTAGGATTTCTACAAAAACTTTGAAAGGTGTTTATTGACACCATTATTAAGTCTTGGCGATTTGAGTTCCAAAACTCTAAAAGGTATTTATTAACACCGTTATTAAGTCTTGGATATTTTAAAAGACTCAAATGGTAAATTAATCTCATACATGGATCTTAACTATATAAATATAAATATAAAAGTCTTAAGGGCATGCCCATGCCATGTGGACAGTGCAGTGCAGTGGTCCCACCATATGTATCAATGGCCTTTGATCGATGAACCAAGGACATGTACGTTTCATGCATGCATGTGCAGCGTTGTGTGTGACTCCATATCTACTAGATTTTTGAGTTTTTAAACTCTCAAAAGGTGTTTGTTAATACCGTTATGATATCTTGAAGATTTAAGATGACTCTTATAGTAAATTAATGTCATGCATGAGCCATACATACATACATACATACATATATACATCCATCCATACATGCATGCATGTATGCATGCATCCATAACTACATACATGCATGCATGCATACATATAATTTTTTCATACATTTAAATTGCTTTTATTAATTTAAGAGTAATTAAACTATTATTTTTTATTAAATTATTAATTTAAATTATTATTAAGTGCAATATTGTAGAGAGATTTTTTGAATTGAATATGTGGAAATGACACTGCCAAAAAGTAAAATTTTGATTCTCGAAAAACATCTTCATAAAGTAAACTTTTCATTTGGGAAGGAGTTTTAGGAATAGTCTAAATGTAGACATATGAGTCCAAAATTAATGAAATAAGTGTTACACACACTACTTTTGGTCAAACCTACTATTGCCTGCTTAGTTTATAGTAAGGTATTTCCCTTTCTTGACTTTCAAAACTTACAAAATCATATTCTTTTGTTTTCTTCCATCTCCTTGAGTCACGTGTAATAAATATGAGCCCCTAGATTGATTTTAGCCCTTACAAATATGAGCCCTTAGATTGATTTTAATTAATGTCAATCATGAAAGTTTTATTCTAATAGTGTAAAAACTCATGGGTAAAAGCATATCATTGCTTTTAAAATGCAAAAAAGAAAAAAACATACAATTTTGATATTCTCAGCCTACTTTTTTCATTTCAATTTAAAACATTGTTAATTTAAATCAACTTATTATAAATTTTATAATTCATTCCGTCTTTCCCCGTAAGCGGCCTACTGCACCCTAGTTTAAATTAAAATGAAGAAAGTATGTGGAGAATATTTGAATTGTCTTTATATTAATTCACAAATGATAATGTTAATGCTTGGAGGAATGAGAACACCATAGAAAAATTTGAAATTGTATATTTAGAAAGATGTTATTTAACTACATGTAGATGATTGCACAAAGATATTACAAGAATGAATGATAGATGATATGAAATGTATTCCGAAAGTTTGAAAATGAAGTCATTTAATTGATATTGTTATTTCAATGAATTTGTTATGCTTCAAGTAGTAATAACTTTTGGAGGTCGTAGGGTTTCCTTTTTTGTTATTACAACCCTTTGAGCACGATGCTAATCCTATACGCTAATTGTATATAAGTGTGTATTCAATAGAGTAGGTTTCTATGGTGTACTCTCTCACTCCCACTCTCTCTCCCTCTCCTTTCCAGTTTAACATGGTAATAGATGCCAAGCGCTAATATGGCCTATAATCTTGGCAAATTTTGAAGTTAATTGTGAAAGATGTTGAGCTTAGACATGTATGTTTCCTATCATATGAGGCTGGTTTTGTGCTCCATCCTCCAACTTCACGTTTCTTTTGAGCATGCAAATATATATTTTCTAGTCCCAAGTTGTAAAGGGTTGTAGTGAGCATTTTTGTCCAAGAAGCTCTACATTTTGGACTATATGAAGGAGTAATGCTCATTTGTATGATTCATGCTCTTGTTGAGATTTATTCACAACCTTGTGATAAGGCAACAGTCTTGAAAGTGTGGTTGACAATAGGAAGAGGAGTTGTATCTGTAGACTCCAATGAGACTCCAATTAGGACTATCATTTTTGGTGTTATCAATAGCTCATCTTTGAAGTCCAAATCTATGGGTAGCGATCTATTATTGATCAATCTTAGCACATTGCACAACTTGTTGCTCCTTGTCATAGTTTTTAGCCTACCAATGTTGTGCTTTTTGTTTGTTGAAAATCTCCTGACCGAACTTTATTCTCTTAAGATAATCTCCTCCTTTGGGCAATGTTACAAACATGATCCACACACTTGGTTCCACTTCAAAAACCCACTCAAGATTTGTCTAATCTTTCCTTTGTTAATGAGATTATACTATGATTTGGACTCACCTTCATGGATTAAATATTCATGTAATCATGTGCACTTATGTGTGATTTACATCCATGAACATTTTTCAAAATAATGCATGAAATGTTGACAACTGTTGGTCCAAAAATAAGAGAAATTAGTGATTTACAACTAGTAATAATACTAATACCACCTGTAAAAGTTGAATATACCATTAATAAAATTATTGCTGACATAGGCAATGAGAGGGTAATAGTACCATTGATGTGATATTGAACTAGTGGCACTGATAGTGTTATTGGCGGTAATCATGAGTATTACCATTGGAATATTTATTCATTCATAAGTGAATTTTCTAGTTACCAATGTGATAACATTATTTTCATGCTATTTTGAACAAAAAATGATAATCGTGATGACACCTTAACACAAATGTGAAAACGTGTTGGCCTTAGGCTTGGTTCTCGACGGCCAACCTTAGTTATGTTTAAGAAATCGAGCATGGGTAATCTAGGAGATGACACTGAGAAGCCATGCAATGTGACCTTGAGAATCAAGTAAGATCCAATAAATGCCATGCCATGGAGCTAGTCCTTGGTAGTGGTTTTGTGGGCTCCCAAAGGTGCATCACTAGAATCAACTAGTTAGGTTTTGTAGTTGGGGGTCTTGTTTCTATTTCATCTTGTAGATCAAATTGGTGATTCTTGCATATGGAGATGCTACTATTTTAGTTATCATTGAGTTAGTGTTGCTAGTTGTAGAAATTGCACGGTATGATGACATTCTATTGAGAAATCTCTGGCTCCCTTCTATTATGTCCTTGTGGTCTACGTACATGTCATGCCAAGTCTGGTATTCATTTCGGAGCAAGTGTTCTTGCTCATGGAATGGTAGTTCCACATTTCCTTGGCCCTCGTTGTTGGTGTGATATAACGTATTCATTTGCAAATGTTGCCATGCATTGGTGCTTCAATGCTAGGTTTCTTTTAAGGTACTTTGCAATGATGTAATCAAAGAAAATGTCTGTACTTGCATGGTCTAGTTGCTAGAGTTGTGCCTCTCTTTTCAAGAGTAGTGTGCCATCATCTGGTGAGCTTGTGTTGATGTCAGTGAAGGACCTTGTTGCAGTTGTCAGGGGTAGTGATAAACACAAGTAGATAGCTTGTTGAGCACTAATGTGTTGTGTGTTTAGAATTGCATTGCCGACATTCCGTATACATTCACTTGCAGGTGCGTCCAATGCGATGCTTTCTGCAAATGCATATTTCATTGTCTTGTTTGTTTCTCTATCGATTTTTGTGATGTAGGACGTGCAGTACGATGCTGCTCCATGTGGATTCAGAATTAATTGAATGTCGAGGTTTTCTTGCCACAATACAGACGTCATTGGGTTGAAGCTATTTGTGTACAAGTCCTTTGGTTGTCTCTTTGGGAAAATTGTAGGTTCTGCGATGCCACTGTGCAATGCAAGTACGTGTTGCTCATTTGTTATATGCAATGCATCCAAAAAATGGTCAAAGTCTAAGAGTAGTGTTGTTTTTTCTAAGACCAAGTCTGCCACTCATCTGCACTTTTTTTTTTGTGTTTTTTAGTTTGCGCTTGTTGGTAGGGGCATGAGTATTTTTGTTTCCTTGATTGGCAGTCATCAAAATCAAAACCTACACGTCTTGCTCCTTTTCATGCATGTTTTCCTGTGGTTATGTGTTTGAAACTACTTTTGTGGAGGGTCAAGAAGCGAGTTGTCAGTTGTGATGTACCTATTCAAGAATCTCTCAATATCTTCGTTCGTTGACAAACCATATGTTGGAGCATTGTTTAGCCATAGTAAACCATGGTCATGCTGGCTACCTTTGTTTTGAAACTCTATTACAAAAAAGAAATCAATGATCCCACCCAAAATGTGGTTGTCTTGTTTGAGAAAGCACTTCATTGCTTGAAACCTATTGACATAGTAATATGCAATAGTCACAGGATCGGAGCGGATTAAGGTTTTCAACTCTGCCATCGACAACTATTGCGGACTTGTTTCTTCCTGTCCTTGCAATTTCAAGAAGCTTAAGATGAGCGGCTGCCAGAGGTGCTCGTGGGGCAGAAAATGTAATGAAAAAAGCTGGTGGTCCCAGCTATCTAAGCATAGCAAACAAATTCTTTTCCAATCATTGTTTTTAGTCTACTGATGTGCACAAA
This sequence comes from Dipteris shenzhenensis, assembly GCF_047967505.1. Taxonomy (NCBI): domain Eukaryota; kingdom Viridiplantae; phylum Streptophyta; class Polypodiopsida; order Gleicheniales; family Dipteridaceae; genus Dipteris; species Dipteris shenzhenensis. Next base: position 34,387,530 of record NC_141605.1, read on the forward strand.
CAAGTGAAGTCGTGCTATCTTATATTTGAATGTAGTAGTCTCTCAAGGTTTGTATCTGTCTGTGCATCCTTCACCTGTAGACTCATTGCACTGACCTTTTCTTTGTGCATCTTGACCCATGTTGATGATAGTATTTTCTGGACAAGGACTTTCATTGTTTTGAAGAATAAACTTACAGTGGACAACATGAATCGCCTGTCTTTGTTCATTAGCTCCCACTTCACTATGGCTTGGTAGTTTGTTCGTTCAAGAATGTTGTATGCATGACGTTGGCTGAAAGATAGTGTCGGGAATGCCATCTCCTCACAATCTTTGTCCTTGAATAAACTTAGTGGCGAGAAGACCTCTACATAAGGGGCGATGCAAATTGTTCTATCCTTGAAGTCAACTACTTGTTGGATTGTGTAAATTCCATCGATAAGCATATCCATCTGAAGGTCTTTGATGTTGTTGTGGTTGTCATCATTGGGTTCGTGCACTTTTTTTTTGTTGTTGTTTCTTTGAGAGTTCTTATATGCTCATACCATAGTGGACTTAACTGGACTACATTTTCATGATATAGTGGGGTCTGCAACAGTTCTTCTAGCACACAAATTGTTGTAGTTGGCCGTACTAGCCCACTAATGTAATTGTGATTGTATTGCATTTTTTGCTTGATGGCTACCATGACTGTTGCACTACCATCTAGAAAGAAAGGTAGCACACACTGTGCCTTTATCTGTGTCGACAAAAACATTCACGACACTATCATGCAAGTCATATTGTCCATCATAGGTTAGTTCATGTATTTGTGCGAATGGTATTCTAATGGATACTAGTCGCTCTTCAATATGATTCAAGGTTGCTATGTACTTTGATTTCTAAGGCAGAACCATTTTTTTGGAATTTAATTGGGGGATGTTTCTTTTTTTTAATTGTCTAAAGCAGGGATGTTTTTATCGAAGGTATAATAATATAGTATTATAATATATTGGCATATATTATTTTTTAAAGTTTGAAATCATTGGCAAATTTTAACTTTTATTATAAATTTTCTTTCAAATTTTGGCAAAATATTCTAGAGCATTTTAAAAACTTTCATTGTTCCCACATATGCTAGAAACGAATAATATCAAATGCTACCTCTCTTTCCTATTATTTCACAATCTAAAAAGACATGAAATAGCCAACATTCAAAACTAATAATACCAAAAGCTACCTCTTTTTTCTATTTCACAATCTAAAAGGACATGAAATAGCTAGCATTTATAAATTATACAAAGCATGAAATTCATCAAGGGTAATGAATGTCCTTCAACTACATTGTAAAGAAGCTATCAAAGTCGAGTTCAAATAGTCCAACAAGCTAATTATAGCCTTCAACTTGACTTCTAGAATGCTTACTTCTCTTTTCTATTTCACAATCTAAAAAGACATGAAATAGACAACATTTAAAACTAAGAATACCAAAGGCTACCTCTTTTTCTATTTCACAATCCAAAACGACTTAAAATATCTAGCATTTATAAAGTATACAAAGCATAAAATTCGTGAGGGGTAATGAATATAATTCAAATACATTGTAAATAAAGTTCTCAAAGTCGAGTTCAAATAGTCCAAAAAGCTAATTATAGCCTTTCCTTTTACAACTTGACTTCCATAGTCATAATGCTCTATCATATGGAAAGCTACTAACATCATAAGAGCAAGAGTACAATATCAAGCTAAGATCTAAGTTCTCATCCAGCTTATTGCTGCGAAGCTTATTCTTCAAGTAAGTTCCTAGAGTACTGAAACACCTTTCATCCTCAGCTGAGCCAAGAATAGACATTTGACATAAATTTGCAAGCTTGAAGTACTCAAAAATGTTATCTTGTAGGAATGTTCTATGGGAGAGCTCACTCCAAAGCCGAACCATAGAACCTTCTCGGGGGGTTCACTATGTATAAACCCTCAATATCACGTGCATTCAAGGCCTATTTGTAAAATCCCTTATTTGTAATTTTTCCATTAATAAAATGTACCCTTTTTCTATACAAATCTGTAAATTTTTTCCAAATTCATTTTAAAAATTTCCTTATGTATATTAATTTCTGTAAATTTCAAATATTAAAAATATCCTTCTGTTGAACTCACGTGATAGGGTTACATATGATGAATGACCCCCCCGAGAGAATCTTACATTTGAACATTTTCCATTGAATTGCTTTGTTGGTGCATGACTTCCCCAAAAAGGGAACACTGTGAATAAAGTTTTTCAAAGTCCAACAAACCATTGTACTTCATGTCATCCATGTCAATGTCCTTTCCAAATTGTTTTTTGAGAGCATCCAGATGAAATTTTAAACCTGCTTTGATACTTTGACAAGATCCATTGACCTAAAAATGTGGAAATATCATTGTAAATGCTTCCATTAAATCATTTCATGGGAACTTGCTTTTAATCTCATCTACCACTGCACTTGCAACTTCACCAAGGGCATTTTTCACTGCTTGTACTTTCTTTAAAAAAACCTCTTTCTTGACATATTGCAGTCTTTTGTGCCTTTTGTTTTCTCTTGTCAACCTAAAAACCTAATTATTTGCACAAAGGCAAACATATTCTTCCTCATCACATGTTAAAAGAGAGGAATCCCCATCCAAGTCTATTAAAATTTTCCAATCTTTGAACAATTCTTTGTCTTGAAAACTGGAGCTTGACTTTTTATCATATGTTGTTGTTATACTCCAATTAGTGAGTTTTATTGCTTTGGCATATTCGTTGATATTAATATCCTTGGATTGAGACATTTTAGTCAACATATTCATTTTGTCTAAAAGAGGAATAATTCCACACTTGACCCCAGTATTGAATCTATGTTGGTTAGTCCATGATACAAAATATCTGCCTTTTCAACATCCTCTGCCTCCATATGCATTAAATAGACCAAAGGTTTGTATTCATCCCATAGTCTCTTCACTAGTTGAACCAAAAAAATCCATCTAGTATCCACGTTCTTCAAAATATTTCTCCCTTTTGTACCCACTACTTTTGCAATAACTCGAAATTGATTATATCCTTTTGGACTCTTGCAAAAGTAAGAATAGCATTTTTTTACCAAAGTCTCGATTCTTTGTACCAAGGGAAATGTGGATATAACTCTGTAAGCTAGATTTGTATGATGTGCCATACAATGTATCCTGACACAATAAGGAGCATATTTTGTTTCTAATTGTATAGAAACACCATTTCGATAACCTTGCAAGACATGGGCACCATCACATGCAAAACAAACAAGTTTCTTGACCATGTCACCGTCAATCCCCCATAATATTTTAAAGCTTGAATCCAAAGATGCACTAAGTTATTAGCATTGGATGCTAAATCAAGCTTGTGTACATGTAAAAAATATGGTTTTCTCTTGTTGTTTTCCACCACATACAAATGCATCCCCAACCATGATGTAGTATCTATTGTTGTGTACTCATCCAATAATACAAAAAAGTAGTTTGCCACTTTTAAAGTCTCCTTTAAATCGTCAATTACAACCTAATTCATGTGGTTAGCCATATATGTTGCACTATTCCTTGACCAATGCATGCTTGACAAATGAGGAAAGTCCAAAATTTGAAGATATGATTGGTAACTTGAGAAGTCTATCAATGAGTGACCTTGCTTCAATATTTGCATAATAGTTGCAAATTGCAATATTTTTTCTCTATCAACCTGATCATCAATACATCTCAACGCTTTTGCAATATTCCTTCACATTTATTTCTACTCGATTGTTGTGCAAGCAAACATTTATTGTATTCAATTTCAATTTTCAAGTGATGATTATTCTCCTTGTCCCACTCTTTGATTGCTTATTTTTCATTGTTTGTACCTTCTATGGTCTTGTAGACCTTCCCACAATGCTTCTCGATAGTATCAATCTTCAATTGCAACCTTGCCTCCTTTTTCCTTGCCCATGTGCATATTTTACAAATGGCCCACTTTGGTGTACCCTCAGTGTCCACTTGTTCTACCTCTAACCAAGGATATTTGGGTACCCAATCTTCTTAAAAATTCCTGCGAATATCCCAAGCTCTCTTTCTCTTCGGCTTACTTGAGGAGTTGCAATTTTCCAATGCATTTCTGATGGATTCCTCTGTTGGTGTTTGCATGGATGACCTTGTTTCTGACATTTTTCCACTATCCAATCCACTTAAATCCAACGCATCATCACTTTTCAAAGGTGTGCCAGTTGATGCATTTTTTTTGACAATTGCATTCAATGGTGTGCCCACATGTGTTGTAAGAAACCAGGAGATCTATGAGATGGACTCGATAGATAGTTCCAGATGTTTCAAATCCAATCCTTTCAACTAGGAAGATCTCTTGATCTGTCATGTATGTCACAAAAGTAATATTTCCTATGTGACTAACTCGCTATTGTTATTTCACCTCCAAGAACCTTTCCTTTCACGACCACAACACCCACTTCCTCACCTTGCTCATCTTGCTCCTTTGGCATGCCAAACTTTAAGGCTAACTTCTTCTCCGAGCTCTCAATTCTAAGGTTCTTCTTATAAGATCGTAGGACCTTACTTTTATGTACAACCCACAATGCATCCCATTTTTCCATTTGTGATGCACTGACATCATTGGCAAATCCTGGTCTTGTAGCACATGTTTACTTGAACTGTGCATGAACATCACCAATTTGAGATTTAACCCAAAGCAATGCATCAAAATCCCAACTCACAATGCTAGCAATCTCGTGGGTCTGAGCACATTGTTCTAGCATCCCCTTCGTGTCTTGTATAACCTTGGTCTTCATTACTCAACCTATCAATGCTCTCTATTATGGTTTCCATCTATCTCTCGTGCAAGTTATTTATTTGCTCTAGCATTTGCTCTTGAAGTGCTTGGTTGACTTGTGTTGTTTCAATGTTAATGAATGCTTATATTGCTTAGAGCTAATAGAACCTTCCATCTTGAAGAAAAAACTATGTAGAAGTTTGAAATCAAATATAACTTCTGCATATACAAAATCCATGTGTTAATAGCATGTAGCATGATACAATGTATAGTACATGATACAGCATGTTAATAAAACTTACGGAATACAATGTATAGTACATGATATAAAATGTTTAAAGAAAAAAATGGACAACTTTATCTCAACATAATGCATATCTCGGGGGGGTCACTCATCATATGTAACCCTATCACGTGAGTTCAACAGAAGGATTTTTTTTATTTCTAAAATTTACAGAAATAAATATACATAAGGGACTATTTAAAATAGTTTTGGAAAAAATTTATAGATTTGTATAGAAAAGGGGTACATTTTATTAATGAAATTTTTTACAGATAAGGGACTTTAAATATAGGCCTTGAACGCACGTGATATAGAGGGTTTATACATAGTGACCCCCCCAAGATGCATATGAGGGGGGGTTGTGATTATGTGAATGCATAGAGTGGACTTTCAATGAAATAGGCATGCTTCTTACGTAGGAATAAAAAAGTCCATTACCTCTCTCTTCGAAAGAGTCTAGGAACCTGACCTTAGAAGTGGTCCCATCTAGTCCCATCGCCTTGTGGGCGTAGGGGCTAGGAACCAATCCCTTGGCCAAGCACTGGGTGGGGCTTAAGAGGAGGCATAGAGATCTGTCTTCACTACTACCATGTGGCACATTTGAACCTCATGTGAATTATTAACTTCATTTTTAGCTTTATTTCAACGTAATGCATATGAGGGGGGTTGTGACTATGTGAATAGAGTCGACTTTTAAGCAAATAGGCATGCTTCGTATGCAGGAATGAAAAAGGCCATCACCTCTCCCTTCGAAAGAATCCAGGAACCTAACCTTAGAAGTGGTCCCATCTAGTCCCATTGCCTTGTGGGTGTAGGGGCCAGGAACCAATCCCTTGGCCAAACAGTGGGTGGGGCTTAAGAGAAGAGATGGAGATCTATCTTCACTACTACCAAGTTACACAAGCATTTTAAAGTAAATTAACATGTGCAACCTTAAATCAAACTCAACCTCATTTTCAGATTCCTTAAATCAAACTCAACCTCGTTTTCCATGATACGTGGTGATTGGATAAGGGTACGTCTATTATGGGTAAATGCATGAAAAATTATAGATTTTCAACACTCATTGGGCATGTTCAAGTCCAACTTTATCACAGCTAAATGGACACCTAACATCTTCAAAGCAAGAGTGTAAGTTACAAATAAATCAAGAACCACCACCTACAAATAAATCAAGAACCAAACTGATGTGGAATTCCTTACCTTAGAAGTGATCTCATCTGATTCTCGTGAGGCATATAACATGTAACCAAGCATGTGTTTTAGTAGGCAATACAAAGAAACTCATACAGATAATCACCACTCATACAGAGATACTCATACTACATAAGCATTTGAAAGTAAATTAACATATGCAATCATTTCATTATCCAAGCTACAATGACACTAAAAGTCGAATAAACAACTAAGTGTCAAGACCTAGATAAATACAATGAACAATTTAAAGTGCAACACCTAAAGTCGAACAAAAGACCAAGTGTTAAGGATTAGACAATTATATCTTATGATAAGATACAACGACGTCGAAAGCCAAAAAAATGACTACGTGTTGAAGGCTAAACGATTTTGCTGTGATGAAAGGTACAACAACACCGAAAGCCAAATGAATGACTAAGTGTCAAAGACTAGTTATTTTGCAAAATATGTACCTAAGAAAATAGCACCACAAGCTGAATAAATGAACAAGTGTTGAATCCTATTACCCTTCTAAGATTGGTGAACAACACATGCAACCAAATGGCACGATCAAGTGTTGAGCTAGTTTCAAAACAAGAGGAAGGAGTCCTTATAGTGACATCAAAAGTCGAGTATTATGACCAAGTGTCGAAATGTAGACTTACTTATCTAACTGCACCTATAGCTGAGTGGTAGGACCTAGTGCAGAGAGGTAAGCACCATACAAATGCATGGCCCAAAAGACAGCTCAAATATTACATGACAAATCAAGCGATCGATGTATTGTGCCAAAATGCCAAAAAATATGACACTACGTCGATACCAAATAGTCACACGTGCACACATACACACACACACACACACACACACACACACATATAACTAACAAAAGAAATTAAAAGTAAATACATACAAAGTCTATTGGTATAGCAAGTAAACTAAGAAGCTCCAAATTGGTATAAAAAATCTAACAATCAACAAATATCTTGATCTATTTATCTAGATATAGTTTCTAAAGAAATAAAGAGAATAACCAAGGAAAAATAAGCGTTTAAATAGTAACATATCCTACATGTACTCTCAAACCCTTGTAAAATTTAAGCCATCTATTGGAGTCTTATAATCCTATATCTTGGATAGTTCCTATCAATATAGGAGTGCCATGCTAGCTAGATCGTGTTGCAAATCTTCAAGTGCATCTTTGATATCTGCCATAATCTGCAATATTTCCACTTCTTGTCATAACCATCGCCCTCTTGGTACATAAAATTCCCACTCTCTCTTGTGGTCTAGACTATCCACCATGACTTCCACTTGTCATGTTTAAAGATAGGGATCTTTTGTACATATGGTACCATTATGCATATGCTCCATGCCATAAAAGACCGAATATACAAGGGCTAGTCAAGTGTCATGTAATCGATAGTACTCCACATCCCCTTAAGGTCCCATTGTTGAGAGAGAAGAAGAAGAGATGATAGACACACCAAATAGACTCCCAAAGACTGATTCATATTGATCACTAGTTACACATATATAGGTGAGACCTAGTTCAAGTTAGGGTAGCTATATATAGCTCTAACACCCCCACGCAAACAAAGGTGTCTAGCTACAGATGAAAAAACCCTTGGGGAGCACAAGGGAAAAACCCGAGCTCCTATATACAAGTATACAAGTTGATCATTTGTACAATTTTTCTACAAGTATGTAATATAGATGTGCATTTATATACAAAAGGTCACCCATAGGTGTGTTAATCTTGGAAGAGAGAAGCTGCAAGAACTCCAAGTTCTTATCATACCACTGTGAAGCTTGCCTCACTTAGTCCTTTAGTGAGAATATCTACAATCATCTGAGAAGTGGGACAATGTTCAATCATTATCATCCTTTCTTCACTTCATGTCTGACATAATGGTAATGAACAACAATATGTTTGGATTTGTTATGTTGAACATAGTCTTTAGCTAGACTTATGGCACTTTGATTATCACATCTGAGAGGAGTATTGGATGATGGAAGATGACCAATATCTGCAAGCAATTGTCATAGCGAAACCAATTCTTGAGGTGCTAGAGAAGTCACTACATACTCAGATTCTATGGTAGAAACAGCAACACAACGTTGCTTCTTACTTGCCCAAGAGACCAAGCAACCATTGATAAAAAAGCAATTACCGCTCATAGACCGCATAGGGAAGTGAGAGCTTGCCCAATCTGCATCTGTATATCCCAAAAGATCAAGAGACATCATAGAAGGTGATTTTGTATGATGTCGATAAACTAATCCAAAATCAGAAGTGCCTTTCAAATACTTTAGAACACGTTTTGCTACAAACCAATGTTGCATTAAGGGAGCAGCCAGATATTGACCTAGAAAATTGGTAGTAAAAAGAATATCTGGTCGAGTGTTCAAATCGACAAACTGTAGGCAACCAACAAGATAGGGTTGATGTGAAACCTCAACATCATGAGTCAATCAAGTATTTTTGATAGAGCTCACAAGACAAGGAGTGGTCGCAGAGTGAGCATTCGTCAAGCCAAACTTTTGAATTGCATCTTGAATGAATTTTGTTTGTCGAAGTAGCAGAATTCCCTTGTGACAAAATTGCTGAACTTGAATACCAGGACATGAATGAATGTCACCAAGATCAACCATATCAAATGCTGAGGATAATATTTTCTTGACATGTTGCAAGAAATTGAGATTGTTGGAAACAAGTATGGTGTCATCCACATAAAGAGAAAGAATGACAAAAAGAGCACCATCACATTTGGCATATAAGTTGGGGTCAAAGATGTAAGAAAATAATACAACGTTTGTGCTCAACAAATAATAGGATCTCGTACGCAAGAGAGAAAACGAGATAGTATGGAGAATAAAAAATTTGATTACTGTAGATCTGATACAATAGATGGCACTGCCTCCCAGCCATTTGCTCCTGTGAAAGAAGCTTCGATGGCGAGCTGGAAATAGTAGAGGATAGAGGCTGGATGCTAAGGAATCAGGGTTGCTGTAGCCAGTGATGAAATGGGCTTCACGGGCTCACTCTTATATAGCCACCAGTCGTAGTCAGTTAGACACAATTTGGTCGACCCAGTCTGCCCAAACCGGTTGACGGGGGGTCTGTCCCAAAATAGGCCACTGACCACACGATAGAACGGGTGCGTAAAATAGTGCAACAGACCTATGGTTTTCGTTCGGCCCAGACCATCTGGGATCGTCTAGGGCTCCAAACGGGCCTCGGAACCCGAGAGTGGGCTGCCCCAAGAAATGCTCTCGGGGGGGTCACTCATCATATGTAACCCTATCACGTGAGTTCAAAAGAAGGATATTTTTTATTCTTAAAATTTACAGAAATAAATATACATAAGGGACTATTTAAAATAGTTTTGGAAAAAATTTACAGATTTGTATAGAAAAGGGGTACATTTTATTAATGAAAAAATTTACAGATAAGGGATTTTAAAAATAGGCCTTGAACGCACGTGATATAGAGGGTTTATACATAGTGACCCCCCCGAGGAAATGCTCCATCTATCCTCAATGCGGTCAATCATGGGATGCCTTCCCACACTTGCATGTAGCCATTAGGCCACACATGGCCCCCATCTGGTGTCCAAACTAGGACCTACCGGATAATCGAGCTACTCAAATGCCTTCTCCTCATTTGGGGGGCTTATAAGTAGAGTTGGCTGGTTCTCGCGTAGTTACATGAGAGTGGAGCATTGATATCTAACACCCCCCCTCAATGTCCACCCGCAAGTGAACTTACTTTTTTGGCCCAATGCCAAGTCGATGAAGATGCCTCTCCAGCAAGTCTCTTTCAAGAGCCTTTGTGAAGATGTCCGCAGCATTCTCTATAGTCAGACAGTACACCAAGTCGACCTCTCCATCCATGATGAGCTCGCGTACAAAGTGATATTGGATCTCAATGTGTTTTGTGCGAGCGTGGAACACAGGGTTCTTTGCAATCGCCATGCAACTCTGATTGTCACATGATAACTATGTAGGCTTGTTCTGCACTGCACCCATGTCCCCTAAAATCCTCCTCAACCATAATGCCTTGCAAGAAGCAAAGCATGTTGATTTGTACTCAGCCTCGGTAGAAGAAAGAGCAACTGTGGGTTGCTTCTTGCTGACCCATGACATAGCTCCAGATCCAAGTGAAACAGTAACCTGTCACGGATTTCCTGCTGTCCACATCTCCTGCCCAATCCGAGTCACAGAATCCGGTCAAGATGTTGCCCTTGGTATAGGTGATGCCATAATCAAGTGTGCCTTTGATGTATTTCAACACCCACATCCCTGCCCTCTAATGGTTCTCCCGGGGCTTATTGGAAAACCTGTTTAGTACACCAGTCGCAAAGCTGATGTCCGGCTGCGTGTTGCACAAGTAAATCAAACTGGCCACAAGTCTTCTGTACTTCGCTTCGTCCACCAGTGGTGATGAATCCTAGTTTGAGAGCTTCATGTCAACCTCCATAGGAGTACCAACTGTCTTGCACTCAGCCATGCCAAATGCCTTCAGTATCTCTCCAACATACTTCAGCTGTGAAATGAAGATCTGTTTTGGCTCTTGCCAAAATTCAATCCCCAAACAGAAATGCATCAGTCCGAGGTCTATCATTTCAAACTCTCTTCCTAGCAAATGCTTTGTCTACGAGATCTTCTCTTCATGGTTCCCTATTATGACAAGGTCATCCACATAAAGGACCATGATCATACACCTGCCTCCTTCTCTGAAGATGTACAAATTTGCATCAAATGGGCTCCTCCTAAACCCGTTTTGCAGAAAGTAGGCATCAATTCACTGGTACCACGCTCATGGGGGCTGTTTCAGCCTGTAAAGTGCCTTCTTTAGTTTATAGACTTTACCTTTTGAACCGGGGATCACAAAACCTGGTGGTTGTTCCACATATACCTCCTCCTTGAGATCTCCATTTAGAAAGGCGAATTTTACATCCATCTGAAACACGGGCCAACTTCCCTAGTCAGTTAAAGCCAAAACACTGTGAATTGTGGTTTGTCGAGCTGTGGGAGCAAAAGTATCTTGATAATCAAAACCATGTACCTGTGCGAATCCTTTTGCCACGAGCCGAGGCTTGTACTTATCCAACGTGCCTTCGGACTTGTACTTGGTCTTGTACACCCACTTGGTGTCGATTACCTTGCATTTTGGTGGATGATCCACAAGGTGCCAAGTGTTGTTCTTCATTATGGAGCCATACTCTGACTGCATAGCCTCCATCCACCTATCATCACCCTATGCCTCTTCAAGACACTTGGGTTCATCAGCACGGATCACTTCTGTCATCAAAGCATAGTTGACCAAGTGTTCCTGTGCCCTTCTTTGCTCCTCTAATCTCTTGGACTGGCGGTGTTTGGATGGTTCCTCCTCAATGGCTGGAGGTTCTCTGTCATCCAAAAGCTGCTTTACCCACTTCGGGAATGGCCATTGCCATTGTGGTTCTACAAGCTCTTCTTCATCTTCTTTATCTTGAATCCTCCCAAGCACCGTCGGGGGAGTTCGGTCTGCTGTTGGTGGTGGTACTGAATGGATATCCTGGTCCTAGTTGTTTGGGAAGGAAGCATCCTCCTCCAATTGATGCGGCTATTCTGAAAAGACCACATCGCGACTTCATATTACCTTCTTGGTAATAGGGTTATAGAGACGGTAACCCTTCGCCTCTTCACTGTAGCCCAAGAAAATACACTTCTGGCTCTTTCGGCTCCCATTTGGTCCTGTTAGCATCAAGGACATGCACAAAACAGTCACATCCAAAAACTCTGAAATGTGTAGGTGAAGGTTTCTTACCAGAAAAGGCCTACAGTGTAGTCATCCCATTCATAGCCTTCGTGTAGCTACGATTCAGAATGTAAATTGCTGTGTTACATGCTTCAGCCCAGTAAGTCTTTGGCAAATCTTTCCCTTTCATCATACTCCAACCCATTTCGCAGATGACATGCATCTTGCGCTCTGCTACTCCATTTTGTTGTGATGTATGTGGCGGGGGTTTTTGCCTCTTGATCCTGTGACTTTTGCAGTAACTTTTGAATTCAGTTGATGTGAACTCTCCACCTCTGTCTGATCTCAATTTCTTCACCTTCCTCCCCGATTCTTTCTTGACCATTACATGCCATTCCTTGAACTTACTAAAAGCCTTGTCTTTAGTCTTCAGGAAGTATATCCATATACTTCTACTGTAGTCGTCGATCAGCATCATGAAGTAGTAGGAACCACCCAAAGCTTCCGTCTCCATCTTTTCGCAGAGGTTCGTGTGAACGAGCTCTAGAGGAGCCTTCGCCCTGCTGGCCTCTTTAGGAAAGGGCTGGCGATGCTGCTTGCCCATCATGCAAGCTTCACATACATCGGGCAGATCTATAATTTCTGGTAGGTCTACAATCATTCCACTTTTATGCATCTTCTTCAAAGAACTAAGGTTTAGATGACCAAACCTCTCATGCCACAACTTAGTGTTCTTCACATTCGCTCGAGCACTAAAAGCTGAGAGTTCATAGATGTTGTTGCACCATGTACCTTTACCAATGACCTTCCCTCGAAGATCCAGAATCTGTGCACCATTCTTATCGAATTGAACTTTGAGGTCCCAATCTCTGATCGCAGAAACGGACAACAAGTTCCTCTTGATATCTGGCACATAAAGAACATTGGACAACTGTTTTACAACTCCATCTGACTTGAGAGCAATCGTACCTTTTCCTTTTGCTGGACATTTTGCATCATTGCCGACTGCTACCAGGATGTCATTCCCTACCGGCTATAGAGAGGTATGCCAATCCTTCCGACTAGTCATGTGGCATGATGCACCACTGTCAATGATCGAAGGTTCATCCACAGGTACATGAACTGCCTCCGTGCAAATCTCCTCAATTGCTATGAACAGCTCTACTGGTATTGCCTGTGCGCTGTTGCTGGACTCTTTCTTTACTCCATTCTTCTCATCTGCAATCTTCTTCCGGCACTCATTCTGCTTGTGTCCTGCCTTGTTGCAATAGAAGCACTTGATCTTCTTCTTTCTCTTTTTATCATCAGAAGAACATGGGTTACAAGAGTCTTTACCCTTCCCTTTCTTTGATCGAGCATAGAAAGCCGAATCTTCTCTAGTCCTCGTCTTTTGACGCATCTTCTCCTCTAGAAGCATCGTGCTGAAATCCTCAAAGTTGAGGGGCAGATTTGTGTTCTGCATATTTAGCGCCATAACGAGACTGTCGTACTTTGGTGGGAGAATCCGTATGCACCTTCGTGCTAGATTATTGCTGGTGATGGTGATGCCAATCACAATCATCTGATCGTGCAGATTCTTCACCCTGGTGATGAACTTCTCTACCGCTTCAGACTCAGACCATTTCTTGTTCGCGAGTTGAGTCTCCAGATTCTGAATCTGCATCTGATTCGTGGTCTCGTACTGATTTTTCAAGACCATCCATGCATCCTCCGTTGTAGTGACATGTTGAATTAACGCCATGATGGAATCACTTACACTGCAGACAATAGAACATAGCACATTTGCATTTCTTCTTGTCCACGCGAGAATCTCATCCACAGTTGGTACTATCTGTTGTCCTGTATTGGCTGGATCCGGTCTCGCAACCGGCCTCACATCCACCCCAGTAGCAATGTCCCAAAGCTCATATGTGCTTAGGATGGTCTTCATCTTGAACTTCCAGAGTGGATAGTTAGAGCCGTCCAACTTTTCTCTTTCACCAAATGGTGGGATTCGTAGTCTTGCAGGCTGGGCCATCTCTCAGAATCTGCTTGTAAACAGAAACACACTATGAAACAAGCTATGGAAGAGGTTGTTCAGCAAGAAATTGCAGATATACATGCAGCAAAAACAGTCCCAAATTTTGATACCATGTAAGAAAACAATACAACGTTTGTGCTCAATAGATAATAGGATCACGTACGCAAGAGAGAAAACCAGATAGTATGGAGAATCAAAAATTTGATTACTATAGATCTGATACAATAGATGGCGCTGCCTCCTAGCCGTGCGCTCCTATGAAAGAAGCTTCGATGGAGAGTTGGAAATAGTAGAGGATGGAGGCTGGATGCTAAGGAATTAGGGTTGTTGTAGCCAGTGATGAAATGGGCTTCACGGGCTCGCTCTTATATAGCCACCAGTCGTAGTCGGTTAGACCCAATTTGGTGACTGACCCAGTCCACCCAAACTGGCCGACTGGGGGTCGGAGGTCCCGAGGCCACCGACCACACGATAAAATGGGTGCACAAAATAGAGCAACTTACCTATGGTCACCGTTTGGCCCAGAGCCATCTAGGATCATTTGGGGCTCCAAACGGGCCTCGCAACCCGAGAGTGGGTTGCCCCAGGAAATGCTCCATCTACCCTCAATGCGGTCAGTCATGGGATGCCTTCCTGCACTTGCATGTAGCCTAGTTGGCAGTGTGCCAACTCCGTCCAGCCATTAGGCCACACATGGCCCCCATCTGGTGTCCAAACCAGAACCTACCGGATAACGTAGCTACTCAAATTCCTTCTCCTCATATGGGGGGCTTACAAGTAGAGTTAGATGGTTCCCACATAGTTACACGAGAGTGGAGCATTGATATATAACAAAAGAAACAAGATTTGAAACCTTGAGATGTTAGAAACTGATCAATTTTCATGGTTTAGACCATAAAGAGCACGATGAAGGTGACAAACAAGATGGTCCTGACCGGGAAGTATGAACCCTTCTGGTTGCTCCATATAAATCTCCTCTTTAAAATCTCCATTAAGAAAAGAAGTTCACATCCATTTGATGAATCTCCAAATCAAATTGAGAAGCAAAAGCCAAGAGTACCCGAATATTTGTGCTATGAACAATGGGTGAAAAAGTATCATGATAATCAACTCCTACAATTGTGAGTATCCTTTTGCAACCAGACGAGCTTTAAACTTGTCAAAAGGACCATCAGCTTTGGTTTTGGTTTCATAAACCCACTTACATTTGATAGGAGTGCTACCAGGAGGTAGTTCAGTAAGAACCCATGTACCTTTAGAGATCAAAGAATCATATTCAGCTTCCATTGCCTCTTGCCATTGACTCTTTTGTGCAGAAGAGATAGCTTCTATATAAGTAGTAGGGTCTTCATGAGCAACCATTGCATGATGAATGATTTCAAAGTCATCAACACAATCATGAGTAGAACCATGTTCAAAATCAATAGGCAGATCAACATAAATATCAACACTATCATCAGAGGCCTGTGTATGTGCAGGATGCAAATCAAGATTGTCAACACATTGCTTTGCAGATGGAGAAGCAGTGATGCCATTAGTTGAACGAGTAGTAATGACATCAAAATTGGAATCATTATCAAATGGAAAAGGAAAGGAAGAAATTAAGGACTCAGTGTGCTCTGCATCCTTGGTAGACCATGTCCCTCCCATTAACTGCTCATTGAATATGGCATCACGATTGATTATCACCAAGTTCTTAGAAGAGGGATCATAGAATTCATAACCTTTAGAATTTTGAGAATATCCAATGAATATGACCTTTTTGCCAGCAAGATCTTGCTTTTTTCGTGTCTCTTTTGGTACATGAATATAAGCAATGCAACCAAAAGTTTGAAAATGTGATATAGAAGGAGTCTCCCCTATCCAGGCTGTGATTGGTATTTGACTAGAAGGTGCAGTTGTAGGAAGATGATTTTGCACAAAGATGGCTATCAGAAGTGCTTCTTCCCAAAAGCTTCGAGATAATCCAGAATGAAGGAGCATACATCGCATAGCATCAAGAGAAGTGCGACTCTTATGCTCTGCATGAGCATTTTGTTGAGGAGAGTATGAAACATTATATTCACGATGAATGCCACACTCAATGCAATAATCATTAAAAAGATTAGAAATATATTCTCCACTATTGTCACTATGAAGGGTCTTGATCCAAAAACCAGTATGAAGTTCCACAGCAATTTTATATTGCTTGAATACTGATAAGGCCTCTGACTTATGTCGCAAGAGAAATGTAGTTGTATATCTTGACCAATCATTAATGAAAGTGATGAAATTACTATAGAAAGACTTGGATGGAGAAAAAGGCTCACATATATCAGTGTGAACAAGATCCAATAAAGCATATGAATGAGTTGAAGTAGACACATGAAAGGGTTTTCAATGATGCTTGCCAAGAGCGCAGTATTCATAGAGGCCCATGTGAGGACGAGCTGGGCAATTCATACCATCCACAAGATCATGAAGATTTATAGCAAGTAGCTTGGCAAAATCCGAATGAACAAAATGATGATGCCATAGCTTGCAGTCTAGATCACTAGGGGATGTAACCACATTAGCAACATCATCATTTAAGGAAATTTGAAAGAAATTACCATTCCAAGGAGCAACTACTATGGTATGCTCATCTTTTTCAATCTGACACTGTGTGTGGTCAAAGCCAATAAATAGACCAAGATCAACAAGTTGTGCAATAGAAAGAAGATTTCTCTGAAGATTTGGAACATGGAGAATGCCTCGCAAGACTCTTGTTGAAAAAAAAGTGCCAAGATATAACTCACCAACACCCATGACTTGACAAGAAGTGTCATCAACAAGATATAAAACCAATTTCTTGCGAGGAAGAGCATGATAATTATGTAACCATGGAGATTGATATCTCATATTACTAGTAGCACCAGAATCAACAATAAAAGTAGAACCATCTCGAACATGAAGTATCCTTTCTGGAGAGACATCAGAATAGATATGATTTGCCTCTTGATGCGTATGGGCATCTTGTTGTTGAGCAGCATATGCTTGAGTACATTTGCGATCATAACGCCTCTTGTAACACCAAAAGGATGGATGATTTCCGCCACAATATTCGCAAGGAGAATTATTGGATAAGCGGGGTTGCTTAGTGGTAACACCATGTTCCTCATCATATTGCCGAGCCCAACAATTAGAGATAACATGACCATGTTTATCACAATAAAAACAATGTTTCTCAGGATATTTGAGATGAGAAGAATTACCACCTCTATATGGATGACCACCACATCCGTATTTGGAGAAAGGACACTTGCGAGCAACACAAGATGTCTCTGAATCTGCATCATCCATTGTTATCATGACAGACTCATGAGGGTCTTTACGAATGCTTGCATCATTGAGCGTACTCAATCAAAGAAATACATGTTTGATCAAAATCAATATTGCTTTTGTTGGAAAGGATGGTAACAATATTATCATATAATGGATCTTGGATTGTGTCGAGAAGATAGGTCACCAATTGATTTCGTGAAACAAGTGCATCGACATCTGATTGATGATATTCTTGAATGAGTCAATTTGAGTTGTCATAGAAGCTCCAACTTTGTACAAAGTTCTCAAAAGATTACGAAGATAAAGAAACTTTGTGACATATTTCTTCTCAAATTTAAAGTAGCAATGAGATATTCACATATTGCATGAGAAGCAGGAAGGGCAAATACATCCAGCATAAGAGAATCATGTAGAGTAGATAAAATATACCGACAAGCTGCTTTATCACATGAGAACGCTAATCAGCAGAGTCAGACCTCCATTCTTCAGAGAGAGGGCCTTGAGTCACAAGAGCATGATTTGTAGTTGTGGGATGGACAAACGAGATCACCAAGAATAATATTTGAAAGATTATAATCTTTGACTATCAATAACATCTTCACTTTCCAACTAGGAAAACCTTGTCCATGCAATAGAGGAACAGATCATTGGCCAAAAGGAAAGCCGTTGACAATTATAGACGTTTCCATCATACTTCAAGAGAATATGTTTGTTGGAGCTCACGTCAATGATCGAGAATATAATGGTCGCTCTGAAAATATAGAACTCGAGATATGGCAAAAAAGGATAGAACATGAGACGAGAGTATACTAGAAATAGCCATGCCAAGAAAGTGCTTTGAGCTTGTTGATCACAAAACCATGATATTTTTGGAGAAAAGTAAACCTTGTCGATCATGAAACAGAGATATTTTTGGTGAAAAGCACTATGATCATGCCGATCATGAAACCAATACGTTTATCATGAAGCCATGAGATTCTTGGTGAAAAGCAGTAGTGTGCCGATCACGACACTAAGAAAAAAAAGTAGTCGACAGCATGAAAACTGACATAACTTTTCATTCCAAAGTCCGATTAGGGAATTTAAGTGCTCAGAACGAAGAGCACGGCAAGAGCATTGATAACTTTCTCAAATTCGCACTAGAAGAACTCCAAAAAACTACATCAAGTTAGACATGTCAAAATCAACAACAGAAAATAAGCGATGAGATATTGAAAGCGCTATGTAATCAAATCAACAACTAATACTTCCTATCTTTCTTCATTACAGTGAGCATACAATAGCAAGACTTTGTAGCTCTAATACCATGTTGAGAGAGAAGAAGAAGAGACGATAGACACACCAAATAGACTCCCAAAGTCTGATTCATATTGATCACTAGTTACACATATATAGGTGAGACCTAGTTCAAGTTAGGGCAAGCTATATATAGCTCTAACACCCATATCATGATATATAAGACAGACAAAGTACTCCGACCCTTTTTAGAGTTCAAAATGCTTATAAGGGCCTAAAATTAGTAAAGAAATTTCCATAAATGCAAAAATGTCCCGAGGTAATCCTCCTCCCTCTATCTTCATACCGTATCCCCCTTGAGGAATTTTTAGGCAGTTTCCATTACTATCTAAAAGGGTGTCACATTACCAATTAGTACAAGGAGAATCAAGGGGAGGGGTATGCGTGTGTGTGTGTGTGTGTCTCAAGATATGAATAAAGTTCTATTAGAGTCAAATATTTGATCTATAAATCCCATTCTACTTCATAGAAAATGTAGAAAAACTTAACCATTTAAATCTTTTCCTAATTGCAAAAAATAAGATCCTATAGTTCAATATGTTCAATATGCATCAAGTGTATGTGTGCTCGCGTTGGTTATATATATACTTCCATTATTCTAAGAGCTCACATACTTCCATATATACAATGTTTTAAAGGGGGCCCATATATATTTTTCCATTATTCTAAGATCTCAGATAACCATAATTCTAAGGTTATAAAGGCCATAAGATGTATGATGTAAAAAGCTCTAAATATTCTATTTTAGAATAGGATGAGAGGGCACAAGATATCCACAACTTTTCAAGATCATGAACTTTATGTGGCTATTTGAAGTAGCCATTTTAACATATACTTATCATAATCACCTCAGTGAGAAGCTTGCCTGTAAGCTTTCCCAATGCTTTTGCAGTGCTATGGACCTCTCATAGTTGACAAGATGTTATAAATGATTACCATGCTACATCTTAGGTCCCTTCAACTCTATATATTCCCTCGCAAGAGTATATACAATCAATGTAATGGAGGGTTACATTGGACCCCAAGCTCCTTAAGAGCAAGCCAATCAAATGTTATGATGCCATTTCTTGAATCCTATAGTAGTATAAGCATATACTGGTAATAATCCACCTAATAATCTCTGTAGCTAAATAAATATCTTTATCATTTAATAAGTAAAAAAGCCACTGAACTTTCACATGAAATCACGCCATATACAATCCTTCAAAAAAGATAAACCAATGTCGTTGCATAAATCACGAGGGTTGTGACACAATTTTCTCCATGCACTAAGCTCTTTGAGGCAAATAACACAAGAACTCAGAGCCTCACTTGTTCAAAATTAGAGTAATCAGTATAGCGTGTAAACAAAAGTTGCTGTTATCCAATCTCAAGTTAAATCCTGAAATCATACTTGAAAGCATGTAGATCAATGTAGTGATCTTGCCGAGCAATAGAACAAACAAAGTGAAGGGGCAAATTGATGTGTGTGTGTGTGTCCCTATGGGCTTGGAGTCCTATGCAAGAAGTGTGTGAGTGTAGGTGTGCTAGAAGGTTCTAGTTAGGTGTGTCAGGTTGGTGTGATGAGAGTGATCATAGGAGGTGATTGGTTCAGATAATCAGGGTGATGATTGTGGATTTGGGATCTACCTACATAGAGGCAGTTGCCTATATATGTAACCACTCTTGGAATAAATATTGACATTTGTCCCTCATTTCTTCTTCCATGGATTCACACAAAGTCATATCGATTTGCTTTCATATATATCACTAAGGATCTAAGGGAACTCGCATGGCTGTAGCCCAATTTTGGCATTCAAACTTTCAAAGTATGCCATGTATGGACCTAATAGAAAGAACACATTACAGTTAACTTCTAAGCGTAGAATTGAAGTCTCTCTTTTGAAGCAATGCCAATGACATACTATCACTCAACGGACAGTCCCACATCATTCAAGCTATCAAAAACATGAACGGTGTTGGCAATCTAGACTAGTAGTCATCGAATCCTCTCGTTGGAGAATAATGGTCATTCTATTATAGTATCAACGCTATTAAGAGACCAAAAACAATTAGAGGAGTGCCAGAGAGAAAATATAAACATCTCCTCGTTGCCAGGCCCATAGTGCTGCTAGGTACCATATCTTCTCCCCAGCGATCCTACTGAATAATAATCGATCTTGAAGTGTCAGCTTGCATTATAATAGTTTTAGGCTAGTCGACCTCTCTCTCAGAGGATCCTCAAGCCAGGCACCCAACACCCTTATGCGTAGACAAGCATCTAACAAGGCAACCACGTGGTATTCTGACACAAAACTGGGGGTTTGGTTTTGGTCACATTTCAACCCAAAAGTTGAAGAAGAGAGAAGATATTTGGGCATTAGATGAAGCTTAAAGAGACACTCACTTTCTATCTTCTTAGATCAAAACAAAGATATAGACATCAAAGGTGAGGTTTTACTCTAGCATTGGAAACAAGAAAGGCTGAGGAGAAGCATTGATTTGAGTGAATCAGTCAGCCCCAAAAGTAAGGGTGAGCCATTGTTGGAAGAACATCTTTTGACTCAACACAATGTGAACTTATGTGAAAGGCATGAATTGATAGGGCTGATTTGACTGAATGGGACGGTTGGGACAAACCATAGATCTCAAAAAGAAGAAGATTCTGATATCAGTTTCATTCAAAACGGAGTTTGGAACAAAAAGTTATGATGGTTTTACGAAAGGTTCTCAAAACTGCTCCAAACAACAGACCCGACCACTCAAAAAAAATAACTTTTATTTTACTAAATAAAAGAAATAGCTAAATACATCAGTAGATAGATATTGAAAAGATGAAGATTTTGATATAAGTTTCATTCAAAACGGAGCTCGGAGTAGAAATTTATGACCATTTTATGAAAGACTGTCAAAACTGTCCATACCCGCCGACTGCAGTTATGGAAAGGGCAATGATCTCCTTCAGCAAAGAAGTAGCTTCCAAGATACATGGCAAATTGAGGTCTCCCAGCGGAGTAGAGAATGCCCTTAAAACAAATCTAGAAATGAGTCACTCATGTGGGTACACTAAGCTTTAGAGAGAGGAGAGACGAGATGGAAGAAGGATGAGGAAAAGGAAGCATGAACTTTATTCAAAACATCAAAAGAAAGAAGAGGGGTACAAAGTGAGAGCCTAATGCTCTAGGGAGAAGGGAAAAGATAGGCAAAGCTAGACATAAGTGATGGCATAACTACAAGGAGAAGAACTAGATGGTGGAGAGAGAGGAGAGAGGTCTCTTTTATAGAGCAATTCTCACCCTCCTTCACCTTGTTATATTTTCAGCCAGTAGATTCCTTCACCCCGTGGTGACATAAGGACATGGGTCACCATCAAATGTCATTTTCGGCACATTTTGACAAGTGTCCCATCACAAGATCCTCATGACTCTTTAAAAATGGAGAAAGTCAAAAGTCTTTCCCCTTGGAGCCCATAGGGACCCTCTCTTTTCCATATGTTAACATCCTCCATATACCACCTTGGAATTCTAGAAGGATTCCTCTTAACTTTACACTCTTCCACACTCCTCCACATGCCCTCCATGTGCTTGGCATGTGATCTCCATATTATTTTAGTACATTATGGAGGCCATGCAGTTATTTGGCCCACTTAAAATACATGACTCATTTCTATTTTCCCAATTCCAAAGTAAATAATATATCTACCAAACCATTCTATCCCTATACCAAGGTATTTATAATTCATACCCGTGGTATTTACAATGATGCACTCCACTCATAATCACATTTGCAAATCATTTTCACTAATTAGTCTAATTAGTGTCAAATCCACATTAATAATTACATGAAATAAAGTAGTTGACATCAAAAGATTGACAAGCCACAACGAGAGTAGCCACAAAGAGTTGTCTCCCACCACCAACTTCTCCGTCATGCTTCTTGGTTCTCTATCTCCGTGGCTAGCTTTTGTCACCTTGCGAGCCCCACAAATCCTTCCACAGGTTTCAAAACAAAATATCATTTTTTGTTGTCACATCTTTCCCCCCCAACAGATCCCTGTGCTTGGCATGGGGGTCTGTTGGCCATGGTATCTGCTGATAGAACACTTTCAACCGGTAGTCATTGGCACGACCAGGGACCTCTTGACCATTTGCATCTTCCAAAAGATAAGTGTTATTTTTGAACTTTTTCTTCACCCTAAAGGGACCTTCCCAATGCCGAAGGAGTTTCTTGTTTAGCCGCTTCTCCACATGACCATCAAACTTCATGACCAGGCTTCCTTCTTTGAGTTCTGGCTTTTTCTTCTTCTGGGTAAGAGCATCATACTTTGCTTTGCGATGTTGTTGTGCTGCCTCCAAATGTTGAAGTGCTTGAAGCCGCTTCTCATCCAAGGTCTCCAGTTGTACTAGACATTGGGCATGTGTTTCTTCTTCATTGCACAATCGAGAAAAAGACATGCGAAGGCTCGAGATTTCCAATTCTATTGGTAGGATGGCCTCCATTCCATAAACTAGCTAAAAAGGTGTGAAACCAAGGAAGAGCTTATGAGTGGTTCTATAAGCCCACAAAACCTCTGTATATGCACATCCCACTTCCTCTTCATAGTGTTTACTAGCTTAGACAAGGACCCACAAAGCAAGCCATTAGTTTTTTCCACAAGACCATTGCATTGGGGATAATATGGAGTTGATATGACATGATTTATTTTCAATTTGTGCACCAAAGATTCAATCAAGTCATTCCTAAAAGACCTCCCTCCATATGTAAGGATTTCCAAAGGGCAACCAAAACAGGCACATATAAACTCCTTGAGAAATGATGCCACCATTGTTGCTTTATTGTTGACAGTAGCTTTTGCTTCTACCCATCTAGTTGCATAATCAGTTGCAACTAATATATAATACTTCCCTTGTGAAGAACGAGGAAGTGGGCCAACAAAATCCAAACCCCACCTCTCAAATGGACCATATGCTGGAATGGGATTCAAGGGCCCAAGAACCAATTGCTTGTGTCCATCTGCTTGGCATACCTCACAACTTCGGCACCACTCATGGACATTTTTGTTGAGTCGGAGCCAATAATACCCTGTGTTAAGGATCTTTCGAGCAGTGCTAGTTGACGCAAAGTGACTTGAACATTCATGACATAGCTCCATAATCCTTTTAGATTCTTCCAAGCTCACTACCCTCCTAAGAACCTGATCTTTACCTTGCTTGTATAGAACATCCCTAAGGATTGTATAAGGACTAGCCTTCATTGTGAGCCTCTGCTTTTTTTGAGGGGTTAATCCATGAGGAAAATGTCCTTCATCCAAGTAATATTGAACATCTTGGAGGTCTGGCCAACCTGTATCTATCAATGCAAGAGTAGCTTCAGTGAAAGAAGCCATAGATTTGGTAGCCATCTCATTAGCTTGATGATTATCTTTTCTTTGAATATGCACAAACTTGCAAAACTCAAAAGCTTCCTTTAACTTCATCGCTCTTTTATAAAGATCTTGTAGATTAGGACTCTATGCCTTATAAACACCTTTCATTTGCCTAATGACCAGTTTGAGAGTCCCCTTTAACCTCTACCTCTTTCACTCCTTCCTTTAGGCAATCTTCTAATCCACAAATCAATGCATTGTACTCAACCACATTATTTGATATTGCTTCATCTAAGTCTTCATTTGCCTTTGTTACTTCTTCTTCCTCCTTACCTATAAGCAAATCTGCAAGAGAAGCTCTAGTGGTGCTTTCTGTAATAAAAGTGAAAGAGAACTCTTGAAGCTCACAAATCCTCTTAGCAAACTTTCCAGCAAGATTGGGTTTGCGAACCAAAAACTGTAAAGTAGGTTGCGATGTAAGGAAGAAAAAAGGGCGAGGTAGCAAGTATGACCTAAACTTCTTCACTGCAAAGATCAAAGATAAACCTTCTTTCTCCATTTCACCATACCTCTCCTCAGCCTCCGTGATTTGCTAACTTGCATAATATACTGGTTGCATGCATCCTTGCTCACCCCTCTGAAGTAGTATAGCTCCCACTGAATGAGTTGACACACTTGGATTCACATAGAAATCATCCTCCCACCTAGGAGGCTACATAATTGGCCTTTCGCTCATGCATTCCTTAAGCAAACATCAATTTTTAAAGAGTCATGAGGATCTTGTGATGGGACATGTGCTTAAAAGGACATTTGATGGTGACCCATGTCCTTATGTCACCAGGGGGCGAAGGAATCTACTGGCTGAAAATGTAACAAGGTGAAGGAGGGTGAGAAATTCTCTATAAAAGAGACCTCTCTCCTCCCTCTCCACCATCTGGTTCTTCTCCTTGTAGTTATGCCATCACTTGTGTCTAGCTTTGTCTATCTTTTCCCTTCTCCCTAGAGCATTAGGCTCTCACTTTGTACCCCTCTTCTTGCTTTTGATGTTTTGAATAAAGTTTATGCTTCCTTTTCCTCATCCTTCTTCCATCTCCTCTCTCCTCGCTCTAAAGCTTAGTGTACCCACATGAGTGAGTCATTTCTAGATCTGTTTTAAGGGCATTCTCTTCTCCCTTGGGGGACCTCCATTTGCCATGTATCTTGGAAGCTACTTCTCTGCTGAAGGAGATCGTTGCCCTTTCCATAACTGCACTCGGGTATGGACAGTTTTAACAGTATTCCGTAAAACGGTCATAACTTTCTACTTCGAGCTCTATTTTGAATGAAACTTACATCAAAATCTTCATCTTTTCAAGATCTATCTACTGATGTATTTAGATAGTTATTCTATTAGTGGAATAAAAGTTATTGTTGTCTGAGTGGTCAGGTCTGTTGTTTGGAGCAGTTTTGAGAACCTTTCGTAAAACCATCATAACTTGTTGTTCCAAGCTCCGTTTTGAATGAAATTGATATCAGAATCTTCATCTTTTTGAGATCTATGTTTTGTCCCAACCGTCCCATTCAGCCAAATCAGCCCTATCAGTTCACACCTTTCACATCAGTTCACATTGTGTTGAGTCAAAAGATGTTCTTCCAACAACGGCTCGCCCTTACTTTTGGGGCTGACCGATTAGCTCAAATCAATGCTTCTTCTCAGCCTTTCTTATTTCCAATGCTAGAGTACAACCTCACCTTTGACGTCTATATCTTTGTTTTGATTTGAGAAGATAGAGAGTGCGTGTCTCTTTAAGCTTCATCTAATGCCCAAATCTCTTCTCTCTTCTTCAATTTGTGGGTTGAGACGTGACCAAAACCAAACCCCCAATTCTGTGTCACATCTTTTGGTGGAGACACCGGGTAGGTTTTGCCTAGGATTTTCCTATCATAACCT
Source organism: Dipteris shenzhenensis (assembly GCF_047967505.1). Classification (NCBI taxonomy): domain Eukaryota; kingdom Viridiplantae; phylum Streptophyta; class Polypodiopsida; order Gleicheniales; family Dipteridaceae; genus Dipteris; species Dipteris shenzhenensis. The sequence goes on from NC_141605.1 coordinate 34,413,390, forward strand.
CATGATCTAAGCTTGTTTACAAGCAAGGACTTTCTTCTTTGTGCTCATTTTTTCTGCAAGATGTACAACATTCCAGTGTTCCATGGATCAGAAGGAGAAGACCCGAGGAGTTACCTTCGGGAATTCAATCGAGCATGCCACTTGACTGGTTAGTCTATCAAGGAACGTGCTGAGATACTTTCAGATTTCTTGGAGGGTGTGGCCTTAACTTGGTATGAGGCCTTACCAAAAGATAGCAAGGATGATTGGGAAAGCTTGGTCGAGGCAATGAAGGAGAGATTTGGGACATTGGAGTCACCAAATTCCTTGTTGTTGTAGCTAAAAAAGATTTCCCAAAAGGAAGGAGAGTCAGTTTTGACCTTCGCTATGAGGTATGAGGATTTATTCATCAAGTACCAACAGCTTCTTTGCATATGGTTGAGTCTTCTTCATCTTCTATGGGAGATTCTAAAGGCTCATTGGCAATGGAACATCTCAAGATGAGCAAATTTGTTTATGGTTTGGATTCTATCTTGCATAAAAAGGTTCTAAGCAAAAATCCTAGTAATTTCAAAGAGGATCTTTGCATTGCTTTGAAGAAGGAGGCGGCCCATCAAATTGAGTCTACATTTCAGCCATCTACAAGTGTCATGACTCCGGCACATCGGGTAGAGGTAGCCTCAACATCCTAGGAATTTGCTCCCTCACTGGATCATAATATTGCACAATTGATGGCAGAATTTGCTAATTTGAAGTTGCACTTAGTGAATGCCAAGTCACCTAGGGCTCCACAAAATGAGGATAAGCCTAGGGATAAAAGCAATGTTACCAGTTATGAATGTCAAGAGAAGGGACACTATCATCCCAAATGTCCAAAATTGAAAAAAAGAGAAGACAAGAGTGTAGTACTCTTAGAAAGGACATGTTCAAAGGAAGAAGAGGAAGAAACTTTGATGCCATTGATGACAATAAGTCATAAAACTAGGAGTGACGAGGAAGAGGAGGAAGAGAAAGAACAGAAACATAAGAAGAAAAAGTCATCCTGAAGAAGGATTGAACAATCTGATTTCCTCTTGGACAAGGGACTCTTAGTTATGATCTATTGATAGACCTTAGAGAGAAGACTGCACAAATCACATTTGGGCAGCTTTTGGCACTCTCTCCAAAACTTAGGAAGGAATGGAGTAAATTGGCTAGCACTAGGGAGTCTAAGAAAAAGAAGAAAAAGGATAATGGAAAACATATGGCACAAAAGGTAGACATAGATGTGGGAGATGATGTACCTGTTGTTGATGTTATCATAGATGGCCAGACCATTTCTAATGCATACATTGATGGGGGTGCATTAATAAATGTCATGAGTGAAAAGACAATGAAAGATGCTGATTTGAAGTTATCTTCTCTTAACTCTCCTCTCACTCTCCTTATCACATTAAGTTGGCTGATAGTACTAGAGTGCAAACTCTAGGAGTTGTGAAGAATTTGGCAGTGGATGTGTGTGGAATTTCTGTACCTACAACATTTCAAGTTATTCCAACAAAACCAAATGCTAGGGCTTACCCATTGATCTTGGGAAGGCCTTGGCTCCATCAAGTGAAGGCAGTACAAAAGTGGGAGACAGGTGATCTTATTCTCCAAGGAGGGAATAGGAAGGTTTGCTACAACATCAAGAGTCACCACAAGAAGGTGATAAAGGAGGAAACTTCAACTTCCGAGAGCCTAGAGTCCGAGTCATCTGATCACGAGACAAGTGGCACCTCCGAGGAGTCCATCTCAAAAGGAGAGTTGGAAGGACTGGTGTTTGGTCTTTGCCTTGGTGTTGATTGGGGGGACAATCAAGGAAATGGAGCTTCAGAAGGAGAATCATCTTCAACCATGTATGAGGAAGTGGTGGATCACACTAGTCTTTGCCAACAAAATGAGATTCTTCTTGATGAGACTATAACAGGTACTGAAAGAGATGAATACCTAGAAATGCTTGATGGGTTTCCTAATCTGTTTGCAAATAGTTACTCACAAGTGCGCCGAGTTACCTTAGTGGAGCACAAAATTGACTTGAAGCCTCAAAGAAAGCCAATGGTGCAACGGCTTAGACGGTTGGGAGTGGTACAAGCAAAAGTGCTCAGGAAGGAGGTAACTAACTTGCTCCAAGCTGGGTTTATTTTTCCAGTTGAGAATTCAGAGTGGGTTTCTCCAGTGGTGGTTACTCCCAAGAAAGGAAAGAAATGGTGTGTTTGTGTGGACTTTCGCCCTCTGAATGCATGTATAAAGAGGGATTATTTTCCTCTACCATTTCAGAATGAGATATTGGATTAAGTTGCAGGTCATGAAATATATTCAGTATGTGATGGGTACTCCAGATACTTCCAAATTCAGATTTGTGAGGAAGATCAAAGTAAGACTTCATTTGTTGGGGAGTGTATGCATATAGGGTGATTCCATTTGGTTTAACTAATGGTCCAGAAACTTTCCAACATTTCATGAGCAAGGTATTTGCACCCTACTTGGGAAAGTTCATAAGAGTGTTTTTGGATGATTTTTGCATTTATTCAAGCCATGTGGATCACTTGGAAAAGTTGAGGATTGCATTGAAAAGTATTGATGATGCAAAAGGTTGCCTTAATCTTGCAAAATACCGTTTTCCTAGGAAGAAGGTGGCTTTGTTAGGACATGTTATCTCAGAGGAAGGTATAGAAATGGATCCTGAGAAGGTACAGGCAATCATGACCCTTCCACCACCTAGTAATGTCAGAGAGCTGAGGGGCATTTTGGGTAAAACAAAGTATTACCAGTGCTTTATTGATATGTTTTCTGAAAAGATGTATCCTATAAATTTATTGACAAAGAAAAATGTATCTTTCCAATGGGGACTAGAGCAAGATAAGGAATTTAGACTTCTGTGTAAAATTCCCTGCAAGACTAATAGATTACGGGATGGAAACCAAGTCCTTAAATCCAAAGGTGAAGTAGACTGCATCTTGAAATCTAGATCAAGACTCCAATTTTTTATTTTCGATGACCATAAGTGTCCAATTCACATTGTATGCAGAAGGATATCTGGCACTTTATGTTTTTCCTCCTTGAAGTGTCATGCAAGACTTTCCAGACTGAGAAATCGTGGACAATAAAAATTTTTGCTGGCAAATGCAAATGTAAAAATAAGACTTTGAAATATAATCTAAACGAACCATCGTAGTACGCTTGCACTACAACTATTTCGAATGTCTTTTTCAAAGACCTCTTGCATGTTTTGTTTATCCCAAAACTCTTTAACACTCTAATGTCCCTATCTTTCAGTTTAGAATGATAGATGTCTATCGGTACACTTATTGTTAAGGGAGGGCAAGATGTTGGAATATAACAACTTGCTGAAGCTAACAATGCACCTGCACATTTTGCAACTCTTGCCAGTGTACAATCGATTAATAGAGCAATAAGCATTCAAGCGAAGAACAAAAGTCTTATGAAATCAATGCATTGCTGAAGCATGTAAACAGCATCTTCGTTAGATGCAACCTATACACTGAAGAGGAGAGGAGCTAGTAAACCTGGAAATGCTTGAAATTAAGGTACATAGCTATCCTACAATAGCTTGAATGTGAATATTGGTGTTTTGCTACGTCTGATGATACATTACGTGAACATAGACAAGAACTCATGTTTGTCAAAGTTATTTGCAATTCCGAAGCCAATGTAGATGTAGTCATGGAGGAGGTAGCTGCCCAACAAAAAAGGTTGAGTGAAGCTCTAAGAAGAGAAGCGAAACACTCACAAAAGGGTTCATGCAAGTGATTGATTATGGCAACAAAATAATGGGACTGGTGTGACACCTCAGAGGAGCATGAACGTAGCTAATGGCACTATGGCAAGCAAGCCGAGTGCAAGGTACATGAGAGGAATCAAACTCTGTCCAACAGCAAGATAACTAGCATAAGGAACTGAGCTTTGTCTAGGAGTAGGAGAGCCAGCACAGGACCTTCCGAGATTTCCAACTGAAAGAATGTGAGGTGAAGAGCTCATTTCATAGATTAGAGTAGAGAACGTCACAGGCCATCCGTGAGACTGCCAAGGTTGCAACTTAGCAAGGACGAACTTAACAGCTGTCAAAATTACGGGGTCAATCTAAAGAGGATGGAAATAAAAGCTATGTGCATGTTCAAGAAAGGAGAAACACAAAAACACAATGCATCCATAGACGTGCAGACAGATGCATTTCTTGAATTAAAAAAAATAGTGATGGGTGCGTCTATTTAAGTGTCTTAAGACCCACATCTATAGGCATGTCTATATAGCAGACAAACACACTTATAGATGCTCTGTAGAAATTTAAAAAAAAAACAAAAAGACATGCTAATAGACACGCTTATAGACACTCTGGAAATTAAAAATATATATATATATATAGAATCTTGTGTGGTTGAACAAAACGCTGGGTATGCTATGTGATTGCAGGAATCCCATTTCTACAGTGTGCAATTCAATTCTTACATCCAACTGCATTTTAATTTGCATGATTCCATGCACGTCTATAGCCGACGATTACAATTCCAAATAAAACATTACTACTTTAAAACATTTAGTTACTATAACCACGTGCAAATTGCTCCTAAAGACCAATCAAAAACAACATTTTCTACAGAATGGGGTATTTGATAGAACATTGCACAAGGAAATTGAATGCCAAAAAAATAAGAGGAGTGTATATTATTTCATAGCTCAAAAAGTACTTGTATATACATATAGCATGAAGCCAAGACACCTTTGTCTTCAAGTACAAAAAATAAGAGGAGTGTATATACAAGAGAGGCATGAAGCCATGCCAATGGCTTCAAGTACAAAAAAGAGTCGCTAGCACTAATTCTAGCACTACTTCTATGACTAATCTAAGTCATCCATGTCCTCACTCCCTTCTTCATCGCCTTCTTCATCACCTTCTTCATTGCCTCCTTCCTCCTCAGTATCCTCACCTTCTTCCTCCTTAATATCCCCAGGGGCCTGTAAATGAGGAGCAACATGTATCGATGTATGAAAAATCAATCTTTATTTACAACATTGACATTATTTAAGTACTTTTTAATACCTGGGGGATGCACTAGTAGCCCGGATATACTGCTCATCATAGTAATCAACCCCTCATCATAAAAGTGCCTCCATGTATGTCGTTTGCGATGTCCATGATGGTAGGTTGTCTCGGCAGGAGTAGGGTATCTGCCCATGATATCAAGCTACAAGATGACTTAATTTGTGGAGGGGTTATTACAAAGCAACAACCTCCTAATAAACCACATAAACACAATATAGTTCGAGATCGATACTTAAAAATCGGGCCTCCCATGATGCAATACCCCCTGCTCCAAAATGCACGTTTCCATGTTGCTCCATTTGGATCCTACGTTCTTCCACGTGCTGCATACTAGGGTCTACCTTCACTGCCTTCATTGCTTTCTTCCACTCACGCTTATGAGTCGTGTGGGGCTGGCCCCTTGGTGGTTGACCTCCCACTCTCTTGGCAATCTCGGCTAGTGCCTGCCTCTTAAAAGCAAAGATCTCTTATTGGCAAGTATAATGGTAATCTTTGACTTTGCCCAATTCTATGTGAACTCAACATTGGAGGGATTGGGATACCTAGAGCGTATAGCATTGATGGTATCATCAGCCAAACTTTTCTTCTACTCTTTGAATGGAATGAAGCAATATCTATACTTGTTAGCAACTACAGAGCACATGCAATCCCTTATTTCCTCATGAATGCTTAAGGCATTGAAATTTTGACTTAAACATGCATGCAAGCAAAGGAGAAAGGAATGTTTAGTAAAGAGAAGAGAAAGAGAAGGAAGAATGGCAAGAGAAGGGGGATGGGGGAATGAAAGGAGAAGGGAGAATGGATTAAAGGAGAAGGGAGATGGGAAGGGGAATGGGAACAGGAAGGAGAATGAGAAGGAGAAGCAGAAGCAAAGGTCGGTGCTGCATGCAACAAAACTGCATTGTCAAAGCATGTCTATAGATGTGGCTAATAGCAGGTCTATAGGTGCAGCTATGTAGTTTATCAAAATTTTTGATGTGTTAGACGTGCTTTGACAAACAAATCTGGACAAAGCTAACAATGATAGATGCCCCCTCCAAAAAGAACAAAAGTGCCCAAAAACATTCTTTCCTACATGCGACAAAGGACGAATTTGAAGAGAACAACTTTCAGAGTGTAAAAGAAGCATCATAGATTGAGAGAGAAGACCAACTAACAAGGGACTTACCTTGGATAGAGGTATGAAAAGCTTCTTGTCTTTCTTCAAATCTTCCTCCCCTTTTTCTCTTGTGGATTCCTTCTTCACCCTCTTCTCTTGTATGCTTGGGGATGAGTGTGTATGGCTAGAGATGAGTGTGTATGCCTGGAGCTGAGTGTGTATGCTTGGAGATGTGTGTATTGAAAGGTTTGCAACTGTGGAGGAGTTTGAAAATGAGTGAAATGTAGGTTTAAAAACCAGTCCATCATGCATCTAACAACGCATCTACATTGTGTTTTAGATGCGCCTATAGATGTATTTCACAGTACACACATGCCTATAGACATGGTTTTAGACGTGCTATAGAGTTTCATTAATTTTGCAAGCACAAACACATTTTTTGGGTTGTTTATTTGTAGGATGTCTTCATCTTCAAGAAGTACCTCGAGTGAGGATGAATCCATCCATATCCACCATTGAGAAATGTGGTTGGAGCAAATAATCAAATGTATGTGTGATTGATGTCGAGGAAACATGTATCGTGCACATAGAATTACACTCAATCACATCTCAAAGTATGGAGAAGGGGGCGGCAACCATATCCATGGTAAGTGTTAAAGCATTGAGTTTGATTGAGATACCTATGGGTGTTCAAGTGTTTGATATATGATCCTTTTCTAATTTGATACAAGATGCAGTGCCACACCCAAATATGTTGCCCTATGCTCATTGTGAGGAGGCGAAGCGTCAGTGATATGAGGTGGGATCTTCAGGAGGGACTATTATGGATGCATGGAGTGATGGTGATAGTAGCCCTCCACCATTACCTCATGAGGCCGTGGAGGAGAAGGTGTTCAATGATATGGTGCAAGATTTACTTGCCCATCAATCCTCAGGTAGGGATGATAGCATGGAGCATAACGATCTTTTTACTGCAGCATCGACACAAGTGTTTGAGGGTTGCACATTCTCTATTCCACGTGTCTCCCTTGAGTTACTAAACTTACAGACCATCTAGAGCAATGCAAGTTTGAATGGATTACTCAAGTAAGCTTAATTTCTATTTTGCAAACATTGTGCATTATGCTAGTGGGTCAATTATTGGAATATTTTTTCTCATTTATGGTCTTCATGTGCAGGCTATTGTCTAAAATTCTTCCAAGGAAGAACAAATTTACTAACCTCAAGAGATATGGCAAGAAAACATGTCACCTCTCTTGGAGGGTCGGATAACAAGCGCATCCATGCATGTGTCAATGATTGTATTCTGCTTCATGGACCACATAAGGAGGCAAGAGAGTCTCCTACTTGTGGTGAGGCAAGATATAGAGAAGATCTCAAAACTTTGGATGTGCCTCATAATGTTCTGCGACATTTTCCCATAATCCCTCATGTCCAACATCTGTTCAAGTGCAAATCCATTGCAAAGCTCATGTCATGGCATTCCTCCCATCGATCAACCGCCGATGATAAGTGGAGATCTCCCGTAGACACTCCTGCGTGGAAGCATATTGAAGAAACATGGCCAAGCTTCAAAGAAGAACCTCTAGGGACTTGAGACTTGGATTGGGTATGGACAGTGTGAACCCATTTGGTCTCAAAAGCACCTCTTAGAGTGTATGGCCAGTGATATTGATGAATTATAATCTTCCACCCTCTATGGCGATTAAGAAAGGACTTGTTATGTTATCCCTTCTAATTCCAAGGAAATATAAAGTCAAAAACCCAGATGTTTATCTGGAGCCTTTGATTGATGAGCTCGAGATACTTTGGAGAGGTATCAAGGTGCATGCCTCCCTCGTCACAAGACTTCAACTGCAAGGAAGTTTTTATGTGGATGATGCATGACTTTCCAGGCTATGGCGATTGTTCAAGAAAGAATTGAACTTTTAATTATGATTAGGCAATTGATGTGGCACCCTAAACCCACCTTGCTTATGCAATTGCATCTATTTTTTAGGTCTCACTACATTGGATTACCATGCATGTCCTATTTGTGGTCCTTCGCTAGTTGCTTCATGAGCAGACGTGTTAAATAAGGTCATCTATGAGAATCACCATAGATTTCTCCCACCTAATCAGCCTAGATATGTCACCCCTTGGAATGAAGTCCCCCCACAGTTACTGACTGTAGGAGATTGGATGAGAATTTGGGACTTTTTAACGACGACTCCTCCATGTGGCATGAGCTAGTAAGGGTTTGTAACTATTGTGTGCTATATTGCATGGAAATAAGGATTGCATGCTAACATCATCTTTTGTTTAGATACTCCATCTTTTATTGGCTACCATATTGGTCCCATGCCAAGATCAATCACTTGCTTGATCCCATGCACATCTTCAAGAATCACTACTACACACGGATCCCTTTGCGACGTTTAAGTATCGACATTTAGCATGCACGGGGCACTAATCATCGGTATTGGAAGCGCGCCTCATCAAGGGTCGCTATATAGTGACTTTAGTCAAACGTCGCTATATAGCGACCATTTCTAAAGTCGCTATATAGCGACTTTTATCAGAATTGTAAGTGTCGTTATATAGCGACATTGAGATACTTTTTTATAGCGACATTTTACAGAGAGTTTTTTTTCTCATATCGACCTTAAAAGTTAGTTTTCTCCAATGGCAAATTTTTTTTATTTTCATACATGTTTGATCTTTTGAGAGAATAAAAGTACGAGAGCATGTACATCAAGCCTTTGAAGCTCATATATTCATGTCCAAGTTTGAGATGAAAAAAAACAATGAAGAGCATTTACATCAACAGTTTCATCTTGAGCCAAGTGTAACGTGCCAAACAAGTCTATCTCTAACTCTATACCTAGTTGATCTCCTATATCATCATTGTACGTTCACCTAAAAGTACTTGATCATCTTCTAGCCAATTAAATGACATGTGAGTAGGGGGAAGAGGGGAGAAGAGCTAGATCCCGTGGATATGGTTGCGATCACCTGTACATTACTCTGAATCTCATCCTTTCATTTATTATTTCTGCTTTGGCCGCTTCATATCTCTCAATCCACTTCTGCATCTCCTTGCTATTGAGGATACAAAACTTAGTGAATTTTTCCATTTGCTCTTTGCTCATCTTTCTTTCAATCCCTTTTCCTTGGGGAACCTTGCCAACAATGCGATCATCATCCTTGTTATGCCAAGCTTGCGGCATATCGGGATTCGTGGATGCAAGAAACTCCATGATATATACTAATGACTCTTGCACAAGCCATCCCTCTGCCATGCTTGCTTCTGGTCTTGCTCTTTGTCTTACAAATCCCTTCAAAGTTTTCATAAACCGCTCGAGAAAAAACATCCACCGACTATGAACGGTACCTGCAATAGCCACCTCATCAACTATGTGCACGAGCAAGTGTACTTGAGTTGTCATAATGCTCGAGGGAAAGTGCTTCTCAAGCAAGCATATGGCCTCGATGGATTCCACCCTAGCCTTCTCAATGCTCGATATGGAGATCTCTTTTTGAGATATCCACCTATTTCACATGCCCATGTAAGACATTTTCATAATCAGTCTACAAATTATTCAGCTTAAATTGAAGAAAATGCAATCAATGTGATTTGATAGTAAGCATACCTCACAATACCACATAACTTGAATATAGCATTTCTAACATCTTCTTGTAAGCACCCTTTTATTGTAATTGGGAGGATGAGCTATCAAAGCAACAAAGAAGTCATGTCAATAATATAACATAATCATAATTACGCTAATGCATCACGATTATCAGTACACTAATCCTACCAAGCTTAGAATACCTGTAAGACCTTGTGCCAATCATGGGACTTGAGCCCACTAAGCTTATTGTCCTTTGAAAATGCTCCTTTCAAGCAACGCATGTACCCTGTGGGTGTTTAAAAAGAGGCAATGTCCGCCTTGACCGCTGCCTCCTCCCTCATAGAGAGGATCCATGTTGCTTTTGAGAGGATAACTTTTCCCGAAGCATGCTTTTGGGGCCACAAATGAGACATCCTATTCATAGCACTCAAGTCTTCTTGCACTCCTCTCGAGTCTTTGGAACCAACCAAGTGTGCCCAAATAGTAGCCCCCACATTCTTGAAGATATGCATGGGATCCAAGAGATGATTGATTTGTAACTGACCCCAATAAGGAAGCTCGTGAAAGATCGATATCCTCTTCATACAAGGAGGAGGCTCCTCTTCATTCACCCTCCAAGCATGAATCCAGTAACTTGCCTTCAAATATGATGGTGGTGGATCAAGCTGACCTCCATGCGCGAGATGGTCCAACGGAAGGTATCGAGCATGACCTTCATAAACATTTTTCCTCACATGTTTGGAGTATCGTGCAAGTGTCGATTTCAAACCCGGTCCACAAATAGGACAAGCATGGTACCCACTTGTAACAAGTCCTGCACGTGTGCATGAATGTGTTAGTATAAGACATGCATGCAAAAGAGAGTCATAAAAGCATAATCCTATATTATACATGTAGAGACACAACCACGTACCTGCGCACTCTCGATATCGTGGGTAGTCATGCATGATCCACATCAAGATACCCTTGACCAAAATATCATTGGTATGTCTAGGACCTCTGGAAATATCAAAGACCCGCACTCCTCTCCATAATATCTGGAACTCCTCTATCAAAGGTGCAATGTACACGTCCATATTTTTTGCCTTGTACTTCCCTGGCACAAGTAGTGCAAGCATGAGGTGTCCCTTTTTTATTGTTAGCCATGGTGGGATATTGTAATTCACCACGACTATGGGCCATGTCGACCAAGATGTCAAGCGTAACCCAAAAGGATTCACGCCGTCCATGGCAAGCCCAAGATGTAAGTTGCATGGCTCCCTCGCAAAGTCCGGACACTAATTGTCTATGTGCTTCCAAGCTGCACAATCTGCGGGAATCCTCAATGTGTCATCAGTGGACTGATGAGATGCATGCCATGTCATCAACTCCGCTATGGATTTGCATTGGAACATGTGCTGTATTCTTGCAATGATGGGAAAGTGTCTCAAGACCTTTACCGGTATCTGCTCACCTTGCAAGTCATCTCTATATCATTGTTCCCCACATTTCGGACAACTAGCCAAATCTCCATGCTCATGATGAAAGAGAATATAGTCATTATGGCAAGCATGGATGGTATCATAATCCATACCCACCGTTGTTAGCATCTTCTTCGCTTCATCTCTTGATGCCGGCATGGTATTTGGTGCATGCAATATCTTCTGGAGCAACCTATCACAATTCAAACATACATAGGCTTTGAATAATGATGATTCGGTACACTAATCCTATAACTTGGAATCCCTGAAAGATATTGAGCAAGCTTAGAATCTTACAACCTGAGATTGAGCAAACATTTATAGACTCCTGCATTCTTTGAATTAGAGTGACAAAAGTCTGTGTTTGTTTGCTCAATAGTAGGCTATTGAAGCTTCACGTGGGAGGAAAGAGAGAGGAAAAGATATGAGAAAAAGGACAAAAGAGAGGAGATAAGACAGGAAAATAGAGGAGATAAGAGAGGAAAAGAGAGGAGAAAAAAGAGATAAGAGAGGAGATAAGAGAGAAAAAGAGAGGAGAAAAAGGAGAAAAGAGACAGGATAAGAAAGAAAAAGAGAGGAAAAAGAGAGAAAGTGAAAAGAGAAAAAGTGGGGATAAAAGAGAGAAAAAGTGAGAATACAAGAATAATGATGATTCTCAAAACAAACAATATCCAAATAATGAGTCAAATTAATGCAGGATCTAACCTCATTAAGGCCGAGACACTTGTATCCAACCACCCATACTTTGCTTGCAGATTCAAGATTGAGAGACAAGCACATAATTTAGGCATCCTAGCATATCCTTTCTCTCTTCTTTCTCTTATGCTTATGCTCTTTTTCCCTCTTCTCTCTCTTATGCTTATGCTTATGCATGAACATGTCTCATTTTCCTCTTTTCTTCTCTCTTTCTCCCCCTCTTCCCCCTCTTTCGATCTCTTTTCATAAGCATATGTATTTTCCTATGCTTAATCTTTCTCTCTTTTTCTTTTATGCTCATATGCTCATGCATAAGAATAAGCATATCCTTTCTCTCTTCTTTCTCTTATGCTTATGCTCTTTTTCCCTCTTCTTTCTCTTATGCTTATGCTTATGCATGAGCAATTGTCTCCTTCTCCTCTTTTCCTCTCTCCTTCTCCTTCTCCTTCTCCTTCCCTTCTCTTCTTTTTTCCTCACTCTTTCTCTTCTTTTCATAAGCATATTCCTATGCCTATGCCTATGCATATCCTTCTCCTTTCTTTCTCTTCTTTTTCTCTTCTTTTCATAAGCATATGCCTATGCATGTCCTTCTCCTTCTCCTTCTCTCTTCTTTCTCTTATTTTTTCCTCTCCTCTTTCTCTTCTCCTTCTCCTTCTCCTTCTCTCTTCTTTCTCTTCTTTTTTCCTCCTTCTCTCTTCTTTCTTTTCTCTCTTCCTTTCTTTTTGTCTTCTTTTCATAAGCATATGCCTATGCCTATGCTTATGTTTGTTTTTTGTTTTTTGTTTTCGTGTTTGTGTCTACGTTGCACGTCCGACGAGTATGGACAGCCTCACAGGAGGAGACATCACGATCTCTATTCTCCAGAGAACTTTGATTCCTCTCAGGTAACACCTCAGGGGCCTACCCCTGCAACTACCCCTGGCCCAACTCCTCTCGAACATAGCACTATGACTACCCTTGGCCTGACTCCTCTTGGACATAGCACTACAACTACCCCTCGGGGAACTCCTTTGCTAGCAGCCCATGGCTTTGTCGGGAGTCCCGACGAGTTTGTAGCACAGATGACCGATGAGGAGGCAGCGAGATTCTTCTCTCTGCTATCTCAAAGTACCTCAAGAAATTCCCTCTCCTACACCGATAGCTGGACCTACTGCCCAGCCGTCCCCTTGTGCCCCTTCGACTAAGGGGTCATCACCTGGGCCTGCCTATTGTAACAGAAGGAAGAGTAGGAGGGGCTGCTTATGTTGTGCTGACTCGGGAGATGTAGACAAGTCAGCACACTCACATCCCTACAAGTCTCCACTTGGTCCCGAGACACAGTACCAGTCAAGTCCCTTGTCCTCTCCTAATCCCACTGCTACTCCTCACTCCAGAAGCACTCACACAGCTTCCACTCACTCTGACTCTGCCACTACCATGAGTCCTCCTTACCCAGTCGAGGACCTCTCCTATCAAATCACGGATGCCGAAGAGATAATAGAAGATAGAAAGGGTAAAGCAATGATGGCCACCATGAGGCGGTTGATGAGCCACCACCTCAAGAGCGGCACTGCTACTAATTGGCGGTATCAAGATGACCAAAAGAAGCAAGTGGTCATCAATGAATTAAAAGAAAAATACCCTAACCGGCCAAATTGGGAGTTCAATGAGAATTACATACGAGAGCGCATGGGTTTGGTCTTGAAGCATCGTAGATCAACCTTGCGTACTTCCATCACAAAAAAGGGGATGGCTAAACCTAGTTGGGCAGACAAAGTTGATTGGAAGTTCTTCAAGAAGCAGAATAGGAACCATCCCGAAATGTTCGAGGGTCAGAAGAGGGCTACGAGGAGACGGCTGGATGCCATAGTTACTTCGCACTTTGGTTTAGGTGGACACTTGGCGTTCGAGGCAACCGTGGTAATTCTACTTCTTCTCATTTAATGTATTGTTCTATTTGTTTTACTACATATTACATGCACTTTATCTAACTCTCGTAAATTGGGTCCACAGCAAGCTGCGATGGGTCGTCTTCCTACAAATGCAGAGTCACAACGCGCATTTCGTATAGGAACAAAGCCATGGTTTATTGAGCAGGAGGCAATAGGAGTGACGGTTGATTGGGCTGAGGTGGCTGCTCGCATGATATAAGTCTACTCCTACTTGTAATCTCACTTTTTAAATTGTTTTCTTCTTTAAGTTCCAATCTAATTTTCAATTCATATGGTTTCACTCTTAGAGTCAAAGCTCAAGCATCCCATCACTGAAGGCGAGCGATCACGAGAGCCAGGGATCAGGCATAGCTCACAAGGGTCAGGGAGCAAGTGTAGCTCATGAGGACCAAGGATCAGGCCAACAAGACAAGGACGAGGAGGAGGACAACGATTCGAATGAGTAGTAGTAGTAGTAGTAGTTTGCATATACTTCGCCATGTATATCATTTTGTATATCAGCTCGTTTGAGCGATTTTGTATCACCCTTTTCAAAAGGGTAATTTTGTAACAAAGAATGTTGTATATCTTCGACATGTATATGCTTTTGTTACTCGATCATTTCATTTGAGACATTTTGTATCACCCTTTTTGCAATGAAAATTTTGTAATAAAAAACTTTTTTTTGTAATTACAAAAAAAAAAAAACATTAGTGGGGCGAAATAGGGCTTGCTATGGCCCTGTTTAGCCCCACTAATGCTTTTTTTTAAGTTCTGTTAATCGTCGCTATATAGCGACGTTTACCAGTGTCGCTATATAGTGACATTTATTAGCGTTGCTATATAGCGACGCTTATATAGCGACCGTTCTTTTATGATGCCTATAATGACCTTTGCGTCCATTTTTTTAAAAAAATTAGTGTAAAAAATGTCGGTATTTTCATTGAAAAAGGGCCTATGCCTTGTAGTGAATGTGGTGTCTACCATTTGGGAACATTTCAATGGGACACGAGATTCTGCAGGCATAGGGAGGATCTCGCACCACAGGGAGGACGTGTGAAGCTTGGCCATAAGAGAGGCCAAATGGGCGTGTCTTTTTACCCCGTGCACCATGGAAGTTATCAAAGCTAGAGATGGTGGCGGTGAAGCAGGCTATCACTAAAATTCGCACTCCCACTAGCTGCATGAGGTGTTTGAAGGCGGCCTTCACAAAGAGCAAGAAAAGGTGTAGAGCAATTATACGGCTTGAAAATTTCATGATTGGAGCAAGATTCTCCAAGTAAGTATGACTTGGCATAATCTTTTTTTCCTTCCAAATTTGTGAGTGTAGAAGCAACTAATCAACCATCGCTCATGTGTCCAATTCATACTACCTACTAGCATTTCTCGTAGTGCATCAAAGGACGTGAAGGATTGTATTTACAAGATGGGGGCGAGCTTGTGAGGTACTTCACACTATACAAAATGTGAAGTCTATCAATGTGTGATGCAAGGTTTTCATATTGCTAACATGGTGCACTTAACACCTATTTCATTAATTTTGGACTTTTTGTGTTGTTTTTGGACGAAGCCCAAAAATCCTTCCCAAATGAAAACTTTACTTTGTGAAAATATCCTTCCCAAATCAAAATTTTACTTTCTGAAAATATTCTTCCCAAATCAAAAGTTCACTTTGTGGCACTATCATATTCACATAAAAATATTGTTTTTTCAATCTATACTTTTGCACCAACATGCAAGAATTTGAAATAATCCGATATTAGAAATTCTAGCTATATCTAAGTTATTTGCTAATTTAATTATTTTTAATATTTTTCCTTGACATGATAAATTTATAAATCCATGAAAGGAGACTTAAATATTTCATGAAAATAACATTGTCACTCACAATATGCACAAAATTTTTAAAACTTTTAATAAATAGAAAAAAGACATGATGCCATAAGACCCAAGTTTTGTATTGAACCAAAGAGGTATAATAGCAATTATAGCTATTATTATATGATTACATTGAGAGACGTTGCTCTCAGCTAGAGTCTTTATATCCAAAATGATATAGATTGAACATATGTTTACAATTTAAATTGTTGCTCTTAAAGAGCCTCAATTCATGCCATCTACATAATTTGACTCCCCATTGTCTTATTGCTCAATGTCATGACAGTCCCTTGCCAGGTGCCATCTGCATAATTTGACTCCCACTTGTCTTGCCAAGCCTTGCCCCTTGGGTGCATTGACTCCCCATTGTCTTATTGCTCAATGCAATAGTCCCTTGCTAGGTGCCATCTGCATTAACTCCCTATTGTCTTGCCAAGCCTTGACCCTTGGGTGACATCCAGTGCAAAATACAGGTGCCATCTGCATTAACTCCCACAAGTTATCTTGCCAAGCCTTGCCCCTTGGGTGCATTTACTCCCCATTGTCTTATTGCTCAATGTGATAGTCCCTTGCCAGGTGCCATCTGCATTAACTCCCTATTGTCTTGGCAAGCCTTGACCCTTGGGTGACATCCAGTGCATATTTTGACTCTCATTTGGCATAGGAGGTGATGACTCTGATTATAATTGTCTTGGATTGGCTTCTTGCCTAGTACCCCAATAAAATCCTTAAATGGACTTCAATACAAAGCTTTAATCATGGACATTCTTCATTTGCGCTGTCTCCTTCTACTTCCTCCATGGCAAGCATCCTTAAAAATTCGTGTATATGCAAAATAGTTTGCTGTGGTATTTTTATTTTTCCTTCTACCTCATATCCCATGCGCTTCTTTGATTTCTTTGCCCTTGAATACCAAGATACTATGATTGTCTCCGTCGAAACTTGAGAGACCGCTTCATCATTTGGGACGCACTCCTTCATTATACAATTAGTATACAATGTGTTGTTATCCATATTCTCCTTCCTGCCCTTTAGCTCATACCATACTGCTGTAAATGTTGTAGCTCTCCCTTGGTCATCTCTTTGCACATCAACTACTTTTGCAAACAAAAACTTCACATTCTCATATTCATCATCCGATGGCCGAACCACAACAAAACAATCGACCTCTATATCTTCTTGTGGCATAAACTCTCTCTTCTTCGGTCCACAATATGGATGTGGGAGTAATGATACAAATTCATTTTCAAAGACTGGAGCTGGGCGCAAATCGTTATGAACATTTGGCCAAAACATATTGCATTCTTCCTTGACATCCTTTGAGCCTCGCATTCTCTCAAGGTCCTTTATTAAATTTCGTGTCTTGTTAATTACAGTGGTAGTGTGTTCTCTCCAAGTAGGCTTCGAATCAGGATATCTCCAGAGCATTTCCTCTTTGTATGTAATAAATGCTTTTAATCCTTCTATTTCACAGTTAGACCTCTCATTGAATTCTTGTATAGGAGCCCATGTTGGATACCTTTCCTTGCTGGGAATTGAAGTTAAGAGACTGTAAGGTTCTTCAGGTTCCCATTTTGTATCATGAGAATAATGTTGCCATTGCATTACGGGTTTTTCATCTTAAAAAAAAAAACGAAAGTAGTGTGGATTGGTATGACCTGTCAATGCATCACCACCCGTTTGTATGAAAGGTAGAATGAAGCTCTGCCAATCATACATTCTTTTGAGCCTCTCACATACTGTACTTTCCTTATGACCACGAACTTGCCTGCCACATCTTCTTACCAAGTCATCTATTGTCTCCACATCCTTGCATTTAAGCTCCCTTGAGACTATGCTAAAAACCTGATCGATATCCTCATGTGTATGCCCAACATACAAAAATCCACATTCGACCTCATTGAAGATTTGATGAGCAACTAGCATGGAGCAGAATGCAAACATGAGTACATTCTTATTTTCTCGCCAGCAATTATCAGCTTGTATTCTCAAAGTCGGTGGTAGGCGACCTTTTTCTGCATGTACATTGCGAATTGCCTTCATAATAGATGTTACAACTTGATTGCTATCATGTAGATGCAAGGAATCAATCCATATATCTGCAAAGAACTTAATTCCATGCACTAACACTCCACATAGATGTGTCTTTAGAAAGTGCTTTCCTTGTAATTTAGGTGGAGTGGCAACAAAACGAGGCAATGTTGTTGTATTTTGATCCATGCCATCTACAATAAGGCACATGTAGTCATCGCGATGTGAAATAGCTTGCTCCTTCCAAAATGCATATTTTTGTCTGGAATGTCGAATAAGGTCATGATGAGATTTTCAATTTTTTTTGTATAATTCCCTTTGATTTGGACATGTTGCACTCTCAATCGCTCGCTTTAAATCATCACAGACATTGCACTTTGACATTTTTTGCCTCCTTGGGATTTTAACATATCCAAAGTTCTTCTTCCAAAGAGTATACAAAGTATGAGAAGAAGCTACGGCATCCCCTCTTTGCCTTTGCTTTTTTGCAATAGAGTCAAATACTTCGAGCTTTGTCAAGCCCATTGGAAGGTGCATTTCAGTGATCGCGTCACCATTAGGGAGTTTGGTAGATATATGGGGTTGAGGTAAAGCATTTTCATGTATGAAGTCTTGCAAAATTGCTGCTGCCCTGACAGTTGAGATTCTTGATTTGGACCTTCCTCTATTACCATGAATGCTAAATTTGTTGCCGCCCTTTGCCTTGGTGACTAAATCCCAATATGTACCATGGGATAATCCAGTAATATTGCGATATGCCTTATTGTAAATCCTTTTTCCATTTACGAGAGGTTTTACCTTTTGTCTTGAACTTAGCCTTTTATTGCCATTCTGAAGAAAGCAAGAGAGACTTGTGAGAAGGTATTCATTTCTTTCGCTTCCTCTTCTTTGCCACATGTGTCCTCTACATTCCCTGATGTCTGCAAGATCAATGAAGCACATACATCTTCACTTGCAACATAGATATCCCAATGCATTTAACATGTTCTCCTCCTTCATTACTCTCTTCCTCTTTGGTTGCTTTTGTGGATCTGCCTGGATTTGCTTTCTCTTCATGCATATGTATGACTGTTTTCGTTCCTCGTGCACGTTGTTATCTGTATTTATGCACTTCTTCTCCTCACATTTGTTTGTAACCAAGCATCCATGATTGGTCGTTGCATCCTTGTCCATATCACAATCAAAGTTAAATATTGAATAATCCTCTGTTGATCTCATCCTCATTTTTAACATACTCTTAGGACCATTCAATGAATTCAATATTCTACGAGAGTATTGAGAACCTTGAAACTCTTCCACTCCTGAGAGAACATCACTCATTGGGACATCTTGCATGGCTTTCACAAATCCACAAGCGTGATTGACACCAGGTTTGTTAATATGCATGAACTCATCCACACTTGACAAGACATCGCTATTGAAACCTTTGCCCTTCTCATTGTGCAAGAATTCATCCACCCCAGATAAGGCTTCGCTTCTAAAATCATTTTGTTTCTCGGAACCAATGAACTCATCCACTCCAGATAAGATGTCACTTCTATAATTGAGTATATTGAAATCATCCACATTTGAAGTGATAGAGCCTGGCACATGGGCATGCTTTTTAGGTCCCTTGATATTGTAGTATACCTTGTCTTTATCATTGAAAACCGCGTGCCTCTTTCTCATGTTTAAAAATTGCATGCTCCATCTCATATTCTTGCCTACCTCATAGTAGGGATCACATAAGGATGTTATGTTATCAACCATACCATCATCAGTGACTTTTAGAATCCTCATCTGTGCAAATGACCATTGCTCCACTTGTTCAAATCCCAATACTTCACCTTCTGCTACAGTCTTATTTGCAAATGATCTCATTTGTAAAATGTCCCCTATAGTAAAATCCAAGGTGGTGCACTTTGTATTCTTGATAATGTCTGTTGCATAAGTCTCATCTTTGTCCCATGCTATAAATGATTTGTTGGATGTATTGTAGGGCATAACATCTCCAAGTGTTTCCATATCTCCACATTTATACTTTAGCTCAACATGTGCGCTAAGAATATTTGATACAGTAACTGCCACCTTATCTTCGCCAAGTCTTCAAAAGTGGCAAAGTGAATTGGGATCACTATCATGGATTGTAGCAAATGCAACTACTTCTCTTTTGCTACATAAAATCACATCCATCCCTAGAACAAAATCTATAGCCATCTCCTTTGTGAGAGTCCTTCGCAAACAAGCTGCAGTAGCAACAATTACATAAATATTAGTCTCTTTCTAATAATCTACTCATTTATTATAATTTTTAATTAGTACTAAATTTATTGGTGGGAGAAGTTATCCGATCAAGTACTCATTAGATGGACATGCCAAGTTATCCTTTGCATGGTCGATCGAGCATTAAATACTATTTTTGCTCTAGTGTCATGCACATCCGTAAAAAAACACGAGGCTGCTAGGAATGTTATCAATCAAGCACTTATGGGATGGGTGTGCCACTTTGCATGTCAGTCAATTCCACCCAGTTGAAGGTGTGTGCAAAGTATTGTGCCCATCAGATATTCTTTGCATTGTCGATCAATCATAAAACACCGTTTTTGCCTTAGTGTCATGCACAACCATGAAAAAACACGGTCCTAAGTGTGTTAATCAAACAAGTACTTATCGGATGGGGGCTCTAGTTTGCATGCAAGTCCATTTCAACTAGGTTGAGATGCTTGCAAACTATTGTCACCATCGGATATGCTCTGCATGGTCGATTACGCATTATACAACGTTTTTCCCATAGTGATATGCACATCCGTAAAAAAACATGCCCTTAGGTATGTTATCTGACCAAGTACTTATCGGATGGGTGTGCCTCTTTGAGAGCATTTCAATACCACATAGGTTAAGGTGTAGGAAAAGTATTGTGCCCATCGGATATGCTTTGCATGGTCGATCGAGCATTAAATACCATTTTTACCTTAAGGTCATGCACATCCGTAAAAAAACACGCTGCTAGGTGTGCTATCCAATCAAGTACTTATGCGATGGGAATGCCACTTTGCATGTAAGTCAATTCCACCTAGTTGAAGGTGTGTGCAAAGTATTGTGCCCATCGGATATGCTTTGCATTGTCGATCAAGCATAAAACACCATTTTTGCCTTTGTGTCATGCACAATCATATAAAAACACAGCCGTAGGTGTGTTATTCAAATAAGTACTTATCGGATGGGGGCTCCACTTTGCACCCAAGTCCCTTTCAACTACATTGAGGTGTGTGCAAAGTATTGTCACCATCGGATATGCTTTGCATGGTCGATCACGCATTATACACCATTTTTTCCGTAGTGATATGGCATCTGCAAAAAAACACTCCATTAGGTGTGTTATCTGACCAAGTACTTATCGGATGGGTGTGCCTCATTGAGAACATTTCAATACCACCTAGAATGAGGTGTAAGAAAAGTGTTCTGCCCATCAGATATCCTTTACATGGTCGATCGAGCATTAAATACTATTTTTGCTCTAGTGTCATGCACATCCGTAAAAAAACACACTGCTAGGTATGTGATCCGATCAAGCACTTATGGGATGGGCGTGCCACTTTGCATGTAAGTCAATTCTACCTAGTTGAAGGTGTGTGCAAAGTATTGTGCCCATCGGATATGCTTTGCATTGTCAATCAAGTATAAAACACCGTTTTTACCTTAGTGTCATGCACAATCATGAAAAAACACGGTCCTAGGTGTGTTATTCAAACAAGTACTTATCGGATGGGGGCTCCACTTTGCACGCAAGTCCGTTTCAACTACTTTGAGGTGTGTGCAAAGTATTGTCACCATCGGATATGATTTTCATAGTTGATCACGCATTATACACCGTTTTTTCCCTAGTGGTATGCACATCCGTAAAAAAACACGCCCTTAGGTGTGTTATCTGACCAAGTACTTATCGGATGGGTGTGCCTCTTTGAGAACATTTCAATACCACCTAGGTTGCAATGTAGGAAAATTATTGTGCCCATCGGATATCCTTTGCATGGTCGATCGAACATTAAATACTATTTTTTCTCGTGTCATGCACATCCGTAAAAAAAACACGCTACTAGGTATGTTATTCGATCAAGCACTTATGGGATGGGTGTGCCACTTTGCATGTAAGTCAATTTTACCTAGTTGAAGGTGTGTGCAAAGTATTGTGCCCATCAGATATGCTTTGCATTGTCAATCAAGCACAAAACACCGTTTTTGCCATGGTGTCATGCACAACCATGAAAAAACACGGTCCTAAGTGTGTTAATCAAACAAGTACTTATCGGATGGGAGCTCCAGTTTTCATGCAAGTCCGTTTCAACTAGCTTGAGATGCGTGCAAAGTATTGTCACCATCGGCGGATATGCTCTGCATGGTCAATTACGCATTATACAACATTTCTCCCGTAGTGATATGCACATCTGTAAAAAAACATGCCCTTAGGTATGTTATCTGACCAAGTACTTATCGGATGGGTGTGCCTCTTTGAGAACATTTCAATACCACCTAGTTTAAGGTATAGGAAAAGTATTGTGCCCATCGGATATGCTTTGCATGGTCAATCGAGCATTAAATACCATTTTTGCCTTAGTGTCATGCACATCCATAAAAAAACATGCTGCTAGGTGTGTTATCCGATCAAGCACTTATGCGATGGGAATTCCACTTTGCATGTAAGTTAATTCCACCTAGTTTAAGGTGTGTGCAAAGTATTGTGCCCATCGGATATGCTTTGCATTGTCAATCAAGCATAAAACACCGTTTTTGCCTTAATGTCATGCACAACCATATAAAAACACGGTCCTAGGTGTGTTATTCAAACTAGTACTTATCGGATGGAGGCTCCACTTTGCATTTCAACTATGTTGAGGAGCCACAAGGTATTGTCACTAAGGGATATGCTTTGCATGGTCAATCATGCATTATACACCATTTTTTCCCTAGTGATATGCACATCCGCAAAAAAACACGCCCTTAGGTGTGTTATCTGACTAAGTACTTATCGGATGGGTGTGCCTCTTTGAGAACATTTCAATACCACCTAGGTTGAGGAGTACAAAAAGTATTGTGCCCATTAGAAATCCTTTGCATGGTCGATCGAGCATTAAATACTATTTTTGCTCTAGTGTCATGCACATCCGTAAAAAAACACGCTGCTAGGTATGTTATCCGATCAAGCACTTATGGGATGGGCGTGCCACTTTGCATGTAAGTCAATTCCACCTAGGTGAAGTTGTGTGCAAAGTATTGTGCCCATCGGATATGCTTTGCATTCTCGATCAAGCACAAAACACGGTTTTTGCCTTAGTGTCATGCACAACCATGAAAAAACACATTCCTAAGTGTGTTAATCAAACAAGTACTTATCGGATGGGGGCTCCAGTTTGCACGCAATTCCTTTTCAACTAGGTTGAGATGCGTGCAAAGCATTTTCACCATCGGATATGCTCTGCATGGTCGATTACGCATTATACAACGTTTTTCCCGTAGTGATATGCAGATCCACAAAAAAACATGCCCTTAGGTATGTTATCTGACCAAGTACTTATCGGATGGGTGTGCCTCTTTGAGAACATTTCAATATCACCTAGGTTAAGGTGTAGGAAAATTATTGTGCCCATCGGATATGCTTTGCATGGTCGATCGAGCATTAAATACCATTTTTACCTTAGTGTCATGCACATCCGTCAAAAAACAAGCTGCTAGGTGTGTTATCCGATCAAGTACTTATGCAAAAGGAATGCCACTTTGCATGTAAGTCAATTCCACCTAGTTGAAGGTGTGTGCAAAGTATTGTGCCCATCGGATATGCTTTGCATTGTCGATCAAGCATAAAACACCGTTTTTGCCTTTGTGTCATGCACAACCATATAAAAACATGGCCGTAGGTGTGTTTTTCAAATAAGTACTTATCGGATGGGGGCTCCACTTTGTACGCAAGTCCGTTTCAACTATGTTGAGGTGCGTGCAAAGTATTGTCACCATCGCATATGCTTTGCATGGTCGATCACGCATTATATACCATTTTTTCCCTAGTGATATGGACATCCACAAAAAAACACACCATTAGGTGTGTTATCTGACCAAGTACTTATCGGATGGGTGTGCCTCATTGAGAACATTTCAATACCACCTAGGTTGAGGTGTACAAAAAGTGTTGTTCCCATCGGATATCCTTTGCATGGTCGATCGAGCATTACATACTATTTTTGCTCTAGTGTCATGCACATCCATAAAAAAACACGCTGCTAGGTATGTTATCTGATCAAGAACTTATGGGATGGGTGTGCCACTTTGCATGTAAGTCAATTCCATCTAGTTGAAGGTGTGTGCAAAGTATTGTGCCCATCGGATATGCTTTGCATTGTCAATCAAGCAAAAACACCGTTTTTGCCTTAGTGTCATGCACAACCATGAAAAAACACGGTCCTAGGTGTGTTATTGAAACAAGTACTTATCGGATGGGGGCTCCACTGTGCACGCAAGTCAGTTTCAACTAAGTTGATGTGTGTACAAAGTATTTTCACCATCGGATATGATTTTCATGGTCGATGACGCATTATATACCGTTTTTTCCCTTATGCACATCCGCAAAAAAACACGCCCTTAGGTGTGTTATCTGACCAAGTACTTATCGGATGGGTGTGCCTCTTTGAGAACATTTCAATACCACCTAGGTTGAGGTGCACAAAAAGTGTTGTGCCCATCGGATATCCTTTGCATGGTCGATCGAGCATTAAATACTATTTTTGCTCTAGTGTCATGCACATCTATAAAAAACACGCTGCTAGGTATGTTATCCGATCAAGCACTTATGGGATGGGCGTGCCACTTTGCATGTAAGTCAATTCCACCTATTTGAAGGTGTGTGCAAAGTATTGTGCCCATCGGATATGCTTTGCATTGTCGATCAACCATAAAACACTGTTTTTGCCTGTGTCATGCACAACCATATAAAAACACGGCCATAGGTGTGTTATTCAAATATGTACTTATCGGATGGGGGCTCCACTTTGCATGCAAGTCTGTTTCAACTACGTTGAGGTGCGTACAAAGTATTGTCACCATCGGATCTGCTTTGCATGGTCGATCACGCATTATACACCATTTTTTCCCTAGTGATATGCACATCCGCAAAAAAACAAGCCCTTAGGTGTGTTATCTGATGAAGTACTTCTCAGATGGGTGTGCCTCTTTGAGAACATTTCAATACCACCTAGGTTGAGGCGTACGAAAAGTTTTGTGCCCATAGGATATCCTTTGCATGGTTGATCGAGCATTAAATACTATTTTTTCTCTAGTGTCATGCACATCCGTAAAAAAACAGGCTGCTAGGTATGTTATCTGATCAAGCACTTATGGGATGGGCATGTCACTTTGCATGTAAATCAATTCCACCTATTTGAAGTTGTGTGCAAAGTATTGTGCCCATCGGATATGCTTTGCATTGTCGATCAAGCATAAAACACCGTTTTTGCCTTAGTGTCATGCACAACCATGAAAAAACACGGTCCTAGGTGTGTTATTCAAACAAGTACTTATCGAATGGGGGCTCCAATTTGCACGCAAGTTTGTTTCAACTACATTGAGGTGTGTGCAAAGTATTGTTACCATTGGATATGATTTACATGGTCGATCATGCATTATACACCGTTTTTTCCTAGTGGTATGCACATCCGCAAAAAAACACGCCCTTAGGTGTGTTATCTGACCAAGTATTTATCGGATGGGTGTGCCTCTTTGAGAACATTTCAATACCACCTAGGTTGATGCGTATGAAAAGTGTTGTGCCCATCAGATATCCTTTGCATGGTCGATCGAGCATTAAATACTATTTTTGCTCTAGTGTCATGCCCATCCGTAAAAAAACACGCTGCTAGGTATGTTATCCGATCAAGCACTTATGGGATGGGCGTGCCACGTTGCATGTAAGTCAATTCCACATAGTTTAAGGTGTGTGCAAAGTATTGTGCCCATCCGATATGCTTTGCATTGTCGATCAAGCATAAAACACCGTTTTTGCCTTAGTGTCATGCACAACCATATAAAAACACGGCCGTAGGTGTGTGATTCAAATAAGTACTTATCTGTTTCAACTATGTTGAGGTGCATGCAAAGTATTGTCACCATCGTATATGCTTTGCATAGTCGATCACACATTATATACCATTTTTTCCCTAGTGATATGCACATCCGCAAAAAAACATGCCCTTAGTGTGTTATCTGACCAAGTCCTTATCGGATGTGTGTGTCTCTTTGAGAACATTTCAATACCACCTAGGTTGAGGTGTACAAAAAGTGTTGTGCCCATCGGATATCCTTTGCATGGTCGATCGAGCATTAAATACTATTTTTGCTCTAGTGTCATGCACATCCATAAAAAAACACGCTGCTAGGTATGTTATCCGATCAAGCACTTATGGGATGGGCATGCCACTTTGCACGTAAGTCAATTCCACCTATTTTAAGGTGTGTGCAAAGTATTGTGCCCATGGGATATGATTTGCATTGTCGATCAAGCATAAAATACCGTTTTTGCCTTAGTGTCATGCACAACCATGAAAAAACACGGTCTTAGGTGTGTTATTCAAACAAGTACTTATCGGATGGGGCTTCCACTTTGCACGCAAGTCCGTTTCAACTACGTTGAGGTGTGTACAAAGTATTGTCACCATCGGATATGCTTTGCATGGTCGATCACGCATTATACACCATTTTTTTCCTAGTGATATGCACATCCGTAAAAAAACACGCCCTTAGGTATGTTATCTGACCAAGTACTTATCGAATGGGTGTGCCTCTTTGAGAACATTTCAATACCACCTAGGTTGAGGCATACAAAAAGTGTTGTGCCCATCGGATATCCTTTGCATGGTCGATCGAGCATTAAATACTATTTTTGCTCTAGTGTCATGCACATCCGTAAAAAAACACGCTGCTAGGTATGTTATCAGATCAAGCACTTATGGGATGGGCGTGCCACTTTGCATGTAAGTCAATCCCACCTAGTTGAAGGTGTGTGCAAAGTATTGTGCCCATCGGATATGCTTTGCATTGTCGAACAAGCCTTAAACACTGTTTTGGCCTTAGTGTCATGCACAATCATCAAAAAACGCGGTCCTAGATGTGTTATTCGACTAAGTACTTATGGGATGGGCACGCCACTTTGCATGTAAGTCAATAATACCTAGGTTGAGATGTGTGCAAAGTAGTGTGATGATCGCATATGCGTTGCATTGTCGATTAAGCATAAATCAACGTTTTTGCCTTAGTGTCATGGACAACAACCAACAAAAAACATGGTTCTAGGTGTGATATTCTAAAAAGTACTTATTGAATGGGTGTTCCACTTTGCATGGAATACCATACCACCGCTTTTGAGGCACGTGCAAAGTATTGTGCCCATCGGATATGCTTTACATGGTAGAATGAGTATTAAATACCGTTTTTGGCCTTGGTGTCATGTACAACGGTCAAAAAACACGATCGTAGGTGTATTTTTCAAACAAGTACTTATCGGATGGGGATGCCACTTTGCACACAAGTCAATACTGCCTAGGTTGAGGAACGTGCAAAGTCTTGTGTCCATTGGATATGCTTTGCATAGTCGATCTCACATGATACACCATTTTGTTCCTAGTGTTATGCACAATCGTCATAAAATACGTTTGGAGGTGCGTTATTCGAACAAGTACTTATGGGATGGGTGCACCACTTTGTATGCAAGTCAATAAGACCTAGGTTGAGGCGTGTACAAAGTTTTGTGCCCATCTGAGAAATGTAGATGCGATAATATTAGAAAATTCTCGGTATGTGTATATGTGTGTGTGTGTGGCAAACAATTTTGATACAACAAAGTAAACACCTAGTGCACAAATTATGCACTTCATACCTTGAGTAAATAAGCTTGTTGATGAGGATAAATACGCCCTTGAATAAAAGCACAGTTGTTGTATGACCACAATAGGATCGCTTTGACACCTGTGATTTTGCCCACATGTAAGTTTGCAAATACTATAAAAATTCATATAATAATATATTAGTAGTTTGCAAATGTGTATAGCAAGTGAGTAATGGGAAGTGGACATGGGAGTGAGGAGGGAGGCGTGGCATGGGAGAGGGAAGTAATAGGGGTGTATGATAATAAGTATAAAAAATAGTATAATAATATATTAATAGTTTTCAAATGGCAAGTGAGTAATGGGAAGTGGAAGTGAGAGTGGGGAGGGAAGAATGGAATGGGAGAGGGGAAGGTAATAGGGGAGTAGGATAATAAGGGAGTGAAATGAGTGAGGGAGTTAATAGGGGATGAAAAAGAGGAGGGTGAGATGGGGAAATATGGGATTTTGGGAAATGGGAGGAGTATGGGACTTGGTGGAAATGTGGGATGGGAGTGGTGGCAATGGGGAGGAAGAAGAAATGGATGGATGGGGGGAGGGCTAATGGAAGATTGGGATGAGGGATGGGGGTCCAATGGGAGAGGGGGAGTAATGGGAGCCAATGGGAGAGGGGATAAATGAAAAGCCAATAGGAGAGAGGGGAGGAATGGAAAGCCAATAGGAGAGGAGGAGGAAAACCTAATTTTTCTTATATATAGTCTTTCTTCTTCATTCATTCTCCCCTCATTTCATTCATTGAAGCAAGAAAGCAAGGACGATCAAGAAAGCAAGGAAGGAAGAGCAAGAAAGCAAGAAAGAGCAAACTTACAAACTTTTTCAAGGTACTTGCAAATTTTTTTGATTAATTCTTTATCTAGATTTTTTTTAAAAAATTTGAAGAGAGAGGAACTAGAGAGAGAAAAGTTGAGGGGAGGAGAAGAAGAGGATGGAGGGACTGGAGGGAAGGGAGGAGGAAGGGAGGGAGAGGCGGGGGCTGAGTAGAGGGGGGAAAGGAGGAGGGAAGGGGGGCGGGGGGGACTGGGATAGTCTCCCCTGGAGGGGGGGAAGGGGGGCGGGGGGGGGGAGGGGGGAGGGGGGGGGCTGGCGGAAGGGGGGGAGGGGGGGGGCTGCCGGCGGGGAGGGGGGAGAAGGGGGGAGTGGGGAAGGGGGGGGGCGGGGGTGGAGGGGGGGGAGGGGGAAGGGGGTGGGAGGGATTGGCGGCCGCGACCGCCAGCCCGGGGGAAGGGAGGGTGGGGAAGAGGGGGGGGGGAGGGCTGAGAGGGGGGGGGGCTAGGGGGCTGGCGGCCACGGCCACCAGCTCGGGGGAAGGGGGGAGGGAAGGGGGAGAGGGTGCAGGGAGGGGGGGCGGGGGTGAAGGGGGGGGAGGGGGAAGGGGGTGGGAGGGGCTGGCGGCCGTGGCCGCCAGCCAAGGGGGAAGGGGGGGTGGGGAAGAGGGGGGGCGTTGGCGGAAGGGGGGGAGGGGGGGCTCGCGGCGGGAGTGGGGAAGGGGGGGGCGGGGGTGAAGGGGGGGGGAGGGGGAAGGGCATAGGAGGGGCTGGCGGCCGCCAGCCCAGGGGAAGGGGGGTGGGGAAGGG
The DNA here is from genome assembly GCF_047967505.1 of Dipteris shenzhenensis. Lineage (NCBI taxonomy): Eukaryota > Viridiplantae > Streptophyta > Polypodiopsida > Gleicheniales > Dipteridaceae > Dipteris > Dipteris shenzhenensis. Next base: position 34,442,616 of record NC_141605.1, read on the forward strand.
GGGGGAAGGGCTGAGGGGGGGGCTGGCAGCCGCGGCCACCAGTTCAAGGGAAGGGGGGAGGGAGGGGGGAGAGGGGGCGGGGAAGGGGGGGGCGGGGGTGAAGGAGGTGGGAGGGGAAGGGGGGGTGGGGAAGAGGGGGGGGGGCTGGGGGGTTGGGGAGAGGGAAGGGGGGAGGGGGGGTGCGAGGGGGTGCGAGAGGGGGGGGTGCGAGGGGGGCGGGGGAAGGGGGCGAAAGGGGGGGTGCGAGAGGGGGGGGTGCGAGGGGGTGCGAGAGGGGGGGAAGGGCTGGCGGCCGCGGTCGCCAGCCTGGGGGGTGAAGGGGTGGGAGGGGGAAGGGGGTGCGAGGGGGGTGGGGGAAGGGGGGGGTGGAGAGGGAAGGGGGTCATGGACGGGGGCGG